>NC_041393.1:574776736-574790655 GCF_002162155.2 Triticum dicoccoides
GTCAGAGTCTGAGCGACATCACATAAAGGGCTTTAAAAGAAATGCCACAGTCGGACGTCTGAGCGACATCACATAAAGGGCTTTAAAAGAAATACCACCGTCGGACGTCTGAGCGACATCACAGACAGGGCCTTAAAAAGAAATACCACCGTCGGACGTCTAAGCGACATCACAGACAGGGCTTTAAAAGAAATACCACCGTCGGACGTCTGAGCGACATCACAGACAGGGCTTTAACAAAAGTAAATAATAGGTTTGCCACCGTCGGACGTCTGAGCGACATCGCAGACAGGGCTTATAATAAATGTAAACAACAAATTAGTCCATCCACAAGAATAATCTTTTAACCGGATTTATCACACATAAATCCCACCGGAGTTTTGTCACTGAGGCTGATACCTGACATGATAAGATAATTATAGTACTTGAACAAAGTACAAGATAATTGAAAGATTGAGACTCTGCAGAGTTTGGAAGAACTGAACACAGCCAACGGATTTCCGTAGTCACGAAGGACTAGTTCCGTTTATGGTATTTCAGTAGTAACACATTTAACTACTACACACCCATTTCACCTCACGATGCCAGGAATCACCCTGGACAACATCCAAGAAAAACTTTGAGACGGGGAGGCCACAACCTCGAATAGCATGGGATCAAATTTCTATACGCGCGCTCTAAGGGGTGCCCCCCTCTCGGTCCCAACCGGAAACACCCATGCCCCATCCAGGGCCATGGAACCCTCATCCCGGCCTCTCCACTTGGTGTGTACCAGGAAAACGATTTGCAACTTACTATGCCATATTCCTTTCAGAAAACATGTGACAGTATAGGATGGAATGAATGGGAATGTGAATTGTGTCATGACGACACGGAAGTCAAATAATCTGGCATAAGACTGGCATGTCACAACACTACCATCTTACCCATCCTCATACCAACACATGGCTTTGCAAATATGTATCCAACAACATAATGCTTTCCGAAACTTACTTTCCAATTGTGTGCATGAGATATATCATGCAAGGTGATGTTCACAAAAATGCCATGACCATACTAAAATGCAGACATGCAACAACACTCATCATATCAAGAGTTCAAACATGCTTGCCTGGTTCAGAGTAGTCGGAGTCTAACTGTGCGAAGTTTGCGGCTCCATCACCTCCTCCGGTATCTACGGTATAAGAAAAATATGTACGCAACGTAAATACCGTGAGTGTATAGAAAATTGTTCCAAATATTTTTCAAATAAATATGATAAAAAACTAGACAAAAATCTAAAGAGAACAGAAAAAGAATCACACAAAAATTCCCTTCTGATAAAAAGTTATAAGTGTTTTAACCCAAGGACTCATCTGTAATGAAACAGAAAACTTCCAGGGGGTTCAGTGTAAAAGTACAGATAACGTTTCGTTTAAAAGAAGCGGCTGTGAGGCTGACAGGCGGGCTCCACCTGTCGGGTTTGAAAGTTCAAACAGAGAAACAGAGTGCGACGGCGCCCGAGAGGTGCGGTGGTCGCCGGCGGCGATCCACGGCGAGGCAAGGCGATCGGGGGTTACCTTCGAGATCAGTGCACCGTTCCGTGTCTGTGGGTGGTGGTGGTGGTCGCCGGCGAGCACTGTGTCGATGGCGGCCCTTGCTCCGACGGACGGCGGTTCGGGTAGTCGTGGATCTCGCCGGAGGGAGCTGCGGGGATCAAATAGGAGTGGCGGTTAGTCTCCTAGTTGATCGTGAGGGATGCTGACGAAGTTAGAGCGCCGGAGACGGCCTCACCGGAGAGAATCGAGGTGGAGTCCGAGGCGGAGCGGGGTGGCCGGAGTCGGGAAAGAAGGGCCCCTCGGGGCTCTCCCAGTGGCTGGGCGGGGTCTAGTGAGGTGGTGGAGTCGTGCGGGGGCAAGAGCATGCTCGGGGGTGCTATATATAGCCAGCCTGAGTCGGTTGCCGTGAACGGATAAGTCCGGCGAGTTGATTACGGTGGTGCTGTGGCCGGACGGTCGGCTTAGGGGTTTGAGCATCGCCTAGGTGAAGTAGTGGTGCCATTTTAGGGTCCAACTCAGCACGGGAGGGAGGTTTATGGCCTACCCTCGACGGAACGGCCGCACGGCCCGTCGGCAGCAGAGAGCGCGCCTTGCGTGTGTCGCGCCACGGCGACGGTGCTGCATGTGTGCGCTGGCAAGGAGGTGGCCACGCGGAGCTACCAGGATGCTTGGGCGGCGCCGAACGGCGTTGCGCCGCCGTTCTGCTTCCTGTCGGCCGCTACGGCGCTACGGCCGCCGCAAGACACACCGGCGCAGGCGGGCCAGGGCGCCACCGACGCCAGGAAGGCACCAAGCGCGCGTGTGAGGCCCCGGACAAGCAAGCCTGGCCGTGAGCTACGTGCCAAGCGCATTGTGAGATCGTGACTGAAGTCACTGACGAAGATCGACACTGAATTCTGAATTTAACTGAATATGACTAGAACTGTGCATGCAAGGTGTTCGACAAAATGATCCAGGCATCTAGGGATTTTTCCTTGAGCTGGTTTTTGGTGGAGGGACCTCTCATTGCACCTAGAGGCTGCCTGAATATTTGTGGAATTTTTGGAGATGTGTAGATATGAATTTCACCAAATTTGGCAAATCTGGTCCAAACTTGCAGTGAGTGCAATTTGAAAATTTTGAACAGGAGAAGAGTGGATCAAGATGGTTCTGGGTTGTGGGTACAAAGGACTATCCAGGGGTGTTGAGATGAGGTCAAAAATCAAAAGCATTAAAGCACTTGCTTTGCAATCCACCTAGGCTCAAAAGTATAGACAGAATTATTTTGGGAGGAGAAATAGTTGGAATAAAATCCAAAAATGGATTTTATTAGTTTTGGCAGAATGTTTGGGTTCAACTAAAGTGGGAGGAAAGGTTTTTGGGAAAAATTTCACCATAGGAAGCATGGTGAAATTTTTGAAGGGATCAAAACCACAAAGAGCCCAAAACTAAAAGGGTTTTCATTTTAAAAGAAACCAAATCCAAGAAAAGGATTTTTGAGAGGGCAAACTTAGAAGATGGTTTTTTAGGAAGGGTTTAAAAGACCTTCTTTCAAACCAAGCAAGGTTCTTTCTGAAAACAAAAATCACAAAAATTTTGGAGTGTCACACGCGTCCAATGCCATCATCGAGGAGAAGTAGAGCACCGGAGGCCGCCGCCGCTTGGGTCCCATGAAGGACACCGCGGAGGCGACGCCGGCATACACAGCAGGTGTCTTGCCGGATTCTTTTGTTGCGAGGACCTTCATCGACCCTGCATGGCTCCATGGAAGAGGGGAATGTTAAGATGAACTCGAGCCAGTGTCGGCCATGGCGAAGTAGTGGCCGGTGATGAATCGGCACCGGTGCCGGCCACCATCATCTTCTGCATCAGCCAATGATATCAGCTGGGCAGTGGGGATGCGAGCCATCCTTTCAACTAAATCATATACCTCTGGGGCTCCCGGCAGTCCGGTGATCGTGCTGCTGGACATGAGGAACGCAAATTGATCGGCGGGCGACCATTTAGGCCAGGTGTTATATACCTGTGTTGTCCAGAACTATCACCGCGTAGTTCATTTGAACGTAATGAAATCTGTCATGTTTGTATGAAAATACGTTATTTTATGTGATTTCCGTCGTTGTTTATATGAAATATCAGTTTGTCTACGTGTTTGCGTGAATTTCGTCCGGTTGGTAGAGTTGCTGTCATAATATATGCGGCTACGGTTGGATGGCGTAATTTGCGGGTCGCCGGTCAGTCTGCGGGCGGCTCGGGCATCGTTGTGGGACAAAAAAACACAGCTCATGCGAGCTCGTCTCCAACGTGCGCACTGGAGGATGCATGACAGCATGAGCACCCGAGCCATTCCTCATTCATCGGTGGTAAAGGCACCGGTGGACAAAAGGGTCGCCAATATTTTGTCTACCCTGGGCAAGATCCAAACAGCCCCTCCCAACAGATTCAAATCCCTCGTTCGCCATAGAATTTTGCCATGTGTTGTTTTCATGGACTAGCAAGATTCCCGTGCATTGCACGGAACATCAAGATGCATTTTTTTTACAAACTCCCGCATGCATGTAAGGGATAATTAATGTCCTCCATTGCTAGTACCACGAGGCAAACACCATTAATATTGCATAGATTAGTGTTAGTGGCCTTGTATATCTGCAAATTGTAATTTTGATAGTGGTCCCTTGTATATAAAAATGGAGGGAAAAAGATGAGAGATAAGGTGAGCAGGAGTGGGGTGTGGTGGTGACTGGTGGTCGGACTGGTGGAGGCATGGGGATGGACGGCGCATTATGTCTAGGTTTGTATGTCTCTCACACACACCCACATAGGTGGGGGACGTGCACGAAGAGAAGAGGTGCACGCACGATGCACGTACTCCCGTCTCTTTCCCAACCACACCCGTGCGGGTACACGGTGGAGCTCATTTCTGTATGAAAAGGCAGCCCACATGGTAATTTGACACGTTTACTGGTTGTCCACTTGGTGGAGGGAGGATCGTCTACCATGGGTGAACCAACAAATTGCGACTTGACGTGTTATGTTAAAAAAGAGGCAAACCATGTGGGGCCTACCTTAGAGGCAAGGCTCTATACACTGGAGTACTTTTGATGTGTCCCGTCAACTCGCAGAACGAGGAGAAACTTGCTTAGTACATCATCTCCCCCGCCCACGGGCGCGGTGGCTCGCAGGATGAGGTGAAGCTTGCTTACGAGTAGTAGTACTACTACTACTATACGCCCTACACCTGCTCCCTCGCCCACGTGCGTGGTGGCTCGCAGCACGAGGAGAAAATTTTACTACTCCCTCCGTTTACTCCTCGTCCCTACTACGTACCTTGGTTAGAGAGATTATCATATTGTTTGGAATATATATGTCCTTTAATACTCCCTCCATTTACTTATACAAGGCCACTATAAAAAATACATTTTGCATCTATACAAGGCCACAAATAGTAACCAAGACAAAAGTTACTACTCCCTCCTTTCCAGTTTATGGATCAATTTCAAAATCTCTCCAACCAAGGTAGACGGTGAGTGGTCAAATTAATTTTGTAGTTTGCACAAGTAATTAGTACGCTCGTTTTTCTCAAGAAGTTATGTTTACCGAGGCATTAATTAGAACGAATGCATGAATGACCACTAAATTTCCATGAACTTCTACATGCATTGGTTAGTTTCCTCTTGACACTGCTTGCATCGGGTAATCTAACGCACCTCGAAATCCAACATGTAATGGTACTACTACTAGTAGTAGAATTGGGACTTATCAAACGGAAAAACAAATGTTTTTTAGATGAGCCCTATAAACCCTAGTGGGTACGTACACCATAAAAACAGATTCTTCCAAAACTAAGTCGCTCCCTTTCATGAATTTTGTAGTATACTCCTCCGTCGATGCTCCCTTTCATGAATTATGTACTTCCTGTCGCCGACATGTGGGATATATAGCAATCGGGTTGACGTGTCAAGCACCAAATAACAATGCAGAACAGCAGGGGGGACGGACCCCACTCATACCGGCCTAGTAGTAGTAATGAGCAATGAGACGTCAAATAATAATGCCGCACCTTCCCAGACGGACGAAGCAACCATTATTTCACACTTCGGTTTGCCATCATCTCAAACCAAGTAGTATTGCTTCCGCCTCAAGAGGGACACGCGCATCGCCTTGGTACATCATGACACGTGGGACCGCATGACAAGCCATGCTCCCCCGCCGATTGCTCGGTAAAATCACCTCATTTTTACTATACTTCCTCCATATCGGTTTACTACATGGCATGCACGTCGTTCTAGGTTGAGAATTTAACTGGCTATATATGTGATGAACAGTACTCTAGCCTTTTAAAAAATGTATACTTTTGTACAGTAGTAGTATCGATGGATTGCGCCATGGAGCAAAAATTGAAATTAAAAAAAAGGTGGTGCATATAGAGAGCACTCGTCGCCAAATTATGCATATAGTACTATTAAAAAGCTAGTACATGCTTAATTGGGGTGCTAAATTCTATTAAAGAAATACTAGTAGTATGTACATACTGAAGAGTTAAAGTAACGAGAAGAAACAAAACATAGTTCTGCTGGGGGCTCAACACAACACACCCCTCAAATTAAACTAAGCACACCTGAGATTAAACTATGCAACTAATCCGGTAGACACTGCATTAGAACCACCATGAGGAACGATATTGACACCTTACTCACTTGGAGTCCTCGTCCACGTCCTCGAGTTCGTCCTTGTCCCTCTTCCTCTTGGCCGATACTTCTTTGCTTGAACTGCACACTTGGCTCTTGCTCTTCATCCAACCCTTGTAGTTATTGAAACAAAGGTAGCCATCCATTGCAGCATAGTGGATGTGGTCTATATCTAGTACATTCCGCTGCCATGCATGACGATGAAACGTGTAATGAGGTTTCTCCAGTTTACGGTACGAAGGATGAACCATGGCTCCTGCCAGGGTCAGCATTGAAGGCTGACGAGAGGGCAGCAGTCGATTCTTCTGGAGGTCGAAGGGGTTGCCTACAACGAGGCCTATCCGACCCAGGACTTCTTTGTCGTTCGTACAGCCTACAGTAACGAATTTGACTAGGTTGCTCTCGAGGAAGTTCTTCAAATCCAGGCATTCAACCTCGGCATGGCATATGTGGTAGACCAAGCATAAGTCATGCACGCAAACCTGGATCATGGCGGGCTTCTTCCTCTCTTTGTCCTTTAGATTCTTCTCTCGTCCCAGGACTGTGGTGTGCTCAACATCTAGCCCAGCGACCCACTCATCATCTGAGTTTTCGAACATGCGTCTGAAGCGAGAAAGGCATCCTTTCACCGTCGCGGAAGAACGGGTGTAGATGACGTCGAACTCATCGCTGGTGATGGTTCTAACCTTGTAATCACCACCGATCATGGAGATTTGGGATGCCATGGATTTGGGAGGAGGGTTAGGATTAGTGGAACTGCAGTAATGTGAAAGGACGGGATGACTATAGGAGCGAACCGCCGTAGTATTAAAGGATGTGCGGGGATGAGTAGGAGCAAACTGCCAGCATGCGAACGGCAGGGTAGTGGCTTTCCATTCTCCCATGATACGGGCTTCCGAGAGCCCTTGGATCTGAGATCGAACGGTTGCATGGCGTGATTCTAGACCTATGGGTGAATATCCTATCCTGGAGGGTTATTCTGCAAATTTTCAGCAACTTAGCATGCGACCGTTTGATCTCAGATCCAAGGGATGCTAGCAGCCCGTATCATGGTCGCTACTACCATGACCGTCGCGTCACTCGCGCGGTCGCACCCTTGGAGATTTAACACGGTGCCTTAGGCTATCTGATGTTGGCATGTCATACATAGTCATCACTTAGTCACTCATACTACAACAAGGTTAGCTATAAGGTTGGCTATGTGTGTATTTTTTTTACTTCTCTCTATCTCTTTCTTCGTACTCCCTCCGTCCCATAATATAAGAACGTTTTTTACACTAGTGTAGTGCCAAAAACGTTCTTATATTATGGGACACAAGGTGTACTAGTATTTATTGCATTTTCCAAGGAGTGACCTTTTCCAATGAAATGGTGTGCTCATTAGTTTTTTGTTGCTAAGTTTGCTTTATTTAATTAGCTATAGACTCAAAATTGTCTTTTCACCTAGGTACACGCGCTTAGCACCGTTTCTTCCTTGGGTCACCAAACTAGTCTCTCTCTTCTTTATTAACTTGCCACATCAGACTTTATGCCTATGTGGCAAGCTTAGCACCTGTAGGAGCAAGTAAGTACAATAGTGCGCTTTACATGGCATTTTTGCATATGTGGAGGAAAGAGAGGCAAGGAAAAAGTGGAGAAGCGGGCTCTCATGCAAGAGCCAGCCTCTACTACATGGTGGACATTGGGAGAGGCACCTGTATGGAGGTGGTCAGGAATTGGGAGACTCACGCAGGTCGTAGCGCCACAGTTAAAATGATAATGGCAAGTCAAATCACGGGGCCCACCTGTCCAGCAGTAACTCGCTATCCAATCACACAGCCCTACGTTTGCAGCAGCCTACTCCCTCGTCTTCTCGCGTATCTGTCAAACCGACTAGGCGGAACTGCCCCGCCTACAGCGCAGGAAAAGCCCCACCCTCGACTTTTAAATACAACTACATCCGCTTAAGAATCCAATGATATACTTTTTGTGACATAGTAACTCATATTTAGTTAGTCAAATGGATGACCTAGAACTACGTGCACACCCTATAAACCGAGATGCCTAAAAATTAAAAAACCGAGACGGAGAGGGTAATTCAGCACGTATCTTTTGAGATCAATATAGTCGGGATTCACCAAGGAGTAAAACCAAGTGGTAGGCTGCTCCTGTCGTGTTGGCGTAGCAACTCAAGCAGGGTCAGTCCACACACGAAATGGCGACACACTTAACAGGACCCCTTTGGCCGACATATGGCTCATCCATCGTCTTGTTCCACGTGCGATGCACCAAATTACAGTTCGGAGCAGCGGTTGGGATTGGAGGCACCCCGGTCGTAGCGCCGTAGTAGTAGAAAATGAGCGATGAGGGGTCAAATCACAAAGCCCCACCTTTCCCGCATTAAGCTGGACGGACGAAGCAACCATCATTTCACTCTAGGGCGCAAGAGCATAAAGAAAAGAGAAAACAATGATGCGTGCGGCAGCTACCTAGGGCACCCTAGGGTAGGGGTCTCCACTACAGATCCTTTTTTTGAAAGCGCCTCCACTACAAATCGGCTTCTCCCTCATCCTTGAAGAAAACCGATGATGAGTGCAGCGGTAGGGTTTGTAGGAGTACTACGGTGTGCGGGGACACGTCATAGTAAACGGGTTCGAGTCGATGCCTTAAATATGTGTGGGCCGCTTGGTTTTATGGGAACAAGGCAGCATTTTGGGTTCATGGACCAGTGGATATATAGTACGTACAAAAAATTATGGACGTAGGTTCGACCGAAAGGCAATGATGCATGGGCCCTGCATTTTGATATACCCGAGGCCGCGTGAAATTTGCTACTCTACTCAAAACTAGTAAGGTACACATGCATTGAACGCATGAGATTTCGAAACCAAATTATGAATAAATACGCACTATAGCATGTAAAGCTTTGAGTCATATATGCATGATGTAGATGTTCATTTAGTTCTTATAGTTCATCTCAGTCAAAATCAATTAGTTCAATAAAAAATGTTAAGATTCATGGGGTTGTGCATTGTAAAGCATAAAGTAAAAAACAAATAATGGCAATTCATTTAGAAAAAAATTCAATTACGATACAGAAGATTCTAGAACAAAGGAGAAGTGCTTGTGTTTTTAGGTTTGTGCATTATGCTTAAGTTCAACCATGAAGTCTTCTAAATTGTACATGTGGCAGATCTGGTGGAATGTTGATGATATCCAACGGCTAGTAGTGCTCGGATTTTCCATCTCTGTACTGTCGGATTAGCTTCATCCAGCGACCATCTCTCAAAGTTATTGGCACACTATATAGTTCTTGTGCCGTAGTTGCATGTTTTGAAAAAAAAACTACTAGTGGGTTGTACTATCTATTTAGGAATAGAAGACGTATCCATGGAAGTTGTAGGGAAAGAGATGACATGGAGCATCTCAATTCCTATGAGTAGGGATTGGAAAAGAGATGTCATTTGGTTCATGTCATAGGAACTTTTCTATTGAATCTAGAGATGACATGTATCTCAATTCCTATGAGGAGGGATTAGAAAAGAGATGTAATTTGGTTCATATCATAGGAACTTTTCTATCAAATATACGCTAATGTTTATTTTCCTTTGAAATTAAGGGAGTATAGGAATCCATTCATATGAACTAAGTGGCTCTAAAGCTATAGAAATGATATCATGTTTATTTCCTTTGAAATGTGGAGTATATGAATCTATTCCTATGAACCAATTGGCTCTAAAGGAAAAAATCCTATAAAAATCATATCATATAGAGTTCCTATGATATTCCTTGACACCAAAGGATGGTTGAAATTGCTGCGGGTGATACGATGGTCTTTCTTTGTAGACTCCTCCCCCATCTTTATAGTTACCTCTCGAAGATGAATGAAATGATATATATAGGGTATTCTACATGTGCAATTTGGTACACGAAAACTCGGTAAAAGTTTGCAAGGTTCAAATTTAAAAAAAAAATATGCACTGCATTTCAGAACGGAGGGAGCATACGGCAGTTGCTAACACTCATGTGGAAGATTTGTGTGTAGGAGGAGTGGCTGTTCTGTTAAATGATATGGCAAAACTGACACTGTCGGATGCCGATCTAACGGTTCTTACGGCGTTCGTCAGGAAAAGGCTTGTGGCGAACGTTTGTCGGAAAATAATTTATGGACACATGCATTGCATTGATACGTGCCCCCCTCTCTCTCACGCACACGCACCCTCGCGAGTCACGACTCTCCCGAGTCCTCTCGCAGACTCGCACGTCGCACCCACCGTCTATCTGCAGGTAGACGTCACGCACATATGTGCTCTTCACACCCTACTCTCAGAACTTCTAAAAAACAAAAGACGCCATGCACATTTTATTTTAGCTCACACGTCACACACTTATACTATTACTCTTGCGGCACGTTCTTTGGGCATAGTATATTGTACTCTCACGAAGAGAAGCGATGCACGCACGCACTAGTTCTCTCAAACTCACTCGCAGGAACATGTAGGAGCGCTTTTTTTTGAACCTGGTACAACAAAATTACTCCACTATATATATATATATATATATATATATATATATATATATATATATATATAAGCAGGAGCCTTAGCGCTTGCTTTACTAGGGTTCCTCTCGTTCACTCTCTCATGCTCTCCAGATCTAAGCAAGACATAGGTGGCCACACTCTCTCTCAGCTCACGGCTGGTCACAAATCCGGCCGGACAACCTCGACCGGGGCACGGGTGTAGGTGCATCGTTCATGCTGTCGTCGGTGGCGAGGGAGGAGACCAACACCTGCCCGCGCGTCCCGATCGGCGGCCGTGCCGTTCTCTCCGAGAGAGCACCGGCTCGGGAGGGCCTCCGACCCCTTCTTCCTCCCTGCGGTATTGTGGCCAAGATGCGGCCTCCCGACGCCGTCTTTGCCACATGCCGACGACCCTCAGGTATATATTCGTTCAAAATGGAACATCTGCCTTGCTCTACTGCCCTAGCTCCCTTCGTGTGGATCTCTTTCTACTTCCGTCCGCTGTTCCAAAGCCACCTAGACTTTTACTATTATTAGAGGTAAAGCTAGTTCATACAGTTGACTCTAAGAGTTGGTTCAAACAGGGAAGAAAGTGGGAAAGTTGTAGCATGAATCTAGGACTTGGTTCTAAGAGGAAACGGGGGAAAGTAGTAGATACTGGCTACCCAACTGGTCTCGTTGAAAAGACGAAGAAAGCATGGTGGATGGAGAAGGTGGGGGAAGTGGACCTATCTCTTGGTTGAGAAAGGAAAGAAAGTGACGGGTGTTGGGGGACAACGCAAATGAGAATGAGCAGGTCTAGATTTCATGTGCTCACATAGGAAAATGTCACTGAGGAGATAAAAAATGGGACAAATGCAGACATGTTGCCTGAGTGTTTGCCGCTCTCGGCAGCTACATCTGCCTCACCACATTATGCCCCTGTTGTCCCTACGCCCATATCGCTACCTTTAATGTAAAATCACACGAATCATTAAGCAATGCCACCTAATGTCACTATAAGTAATGGTCTAGTGCCGTCGATAAATTGAAGCAATGCCACCACCATTTTATGAAGTGCTTCCGTCTTGCTTTATTTCCCATGAATTGTGTTTTTGCAGTTACACTTAAATCTCACACCGCTAACATTGCTTCATCCCAGTGGAACTGCACAAATTTGATTGCACATTTACTGGCCATGTGCTACTGTCATGACAGTAATACTAATGCTATTGTTCTGCATGTTAATCTAGTGGCATTGTTGATGTGATGTGATGCTACTTACTTAAGGACTCTTCATACTGTCAATGTAGTGCCAATTATAACACAATAGATGCTACTGTTAATCATATGCCACTGCAAATACCTATCACTGTTTAAATAACGTATTTCGTATTTGCGCAAACAGGGATGTCTGTCTCCATATCGTTTCGGGATGTCTGTCTCCGTATCGTTTCTATCCGCGCAATCAAAAGCACACACCACAGTTTTAGTACAACTGCACAAAATGAGATGGCTATCCCTCGTTGTCGTTGTCTAACCTCCAGTCTTCAAGGTATTCCTACATTGGTAGTAACTAAGGTAGAATGACCAATGCAATCTAAAAGATGTTGATTCGTACATTTTACTTCATGATTGCAGTGCAGGGACGAGCGAAAACAACTGCATCCTAGTCCGGAATGCACTTTCTACCAGTTCATCCATGGACCGAGGACTAGCTAGCACGGTTGCACGGCGGTTTTTTGGACAGGTGCGCGGACAAGAGGCATTGTGGTCTGCTTATTTCTGCAAATAGTGGTGCTTAAATTTAGTGGAATGCACAAGAATTTCACCTAGTCAGTACACTGCATGGTTCAGTTCAGCATTCCAGCTGAGACCACAATTATAATTGGTTATTCTGGAATGAGAGAACCTAACCCTGGATAGTGGCAACAAGAAAAAACCAGAGTGAACTCCAGGAAATTTAAGCCTGCCGGGAGGCCCTTTGCTCAGAGAAGCCTTGCTTGTTTTTCCCGATTTGTAAACCTTCTCACAACTTTGTCTTTTGCTGTGAACTAGTATATGTTTGTTATGTTCTATGAATCATTGAGATGTATAAAATTGCCTAACTTATGCTTTACAAGTTTTTATGAAGACGAGTTTAATGTGAGTGTTCCACATGAGCGCTGGACTAGCGTGTGAACGTTTGGAATTTACATTGTGGCCTCAGTTAATTGCATGAACCACTGTAACAAGATACATAGTTGCCTATATGTCAAACAATAGATTGTTGATTGTTAGCTAGTCGATAGCCTAGTGTTGAAGCGAGTTGAGCCATTGTGTCGTGTTTTACACAACTGCTTACAAGTGGGGTAGCACCAACAGTGTTTACAAGTACTTATGTATACGTTAGCGCACAGTTCTCGAACAAGTGCTCCATGTCATCAAAACACACACTGCTTGTATGATAAACCATAACAACTTATGTCTTACCATGCCATATCCATCAAAAAACTAGCGAGGACGCATCTGTTTCAGCAACAATTATGATGGTTCTCACATGATTCACGGGCACACAAAATTAGCAGCAGTTCCCATAGACGGATTCAAACTGAGTACTAGCCCCAGAGGGGTCGATAACATACAAGGTTCGGATAATTAGACACAATCCAAACTACTATTAAACACTAGCTGGGGCAACTATTTCATGCCTCGATCTAATTTGGGCTGGACACAAGACGGATCTTGCCATGAACATCATCGAGGACGTCCCGCAGCAACTCAATCCTGTGAACCTTCATGAAGACAACCTTGTGGCCTTGCCACTAATAAACTTGTTTGTGGAGGCATGCCACGTCATCTTCCTGCGTAAGCTTGACAAGAACAGTATGCCTCACAAACGAAGGAGTAGCTTTGAACTTCTTGTGCTTCAGTACACCCTGGACAACAAGGGTGAGGCTGGAATACAACTCTTCAATCGTATAACCGCAAATGGCTTCCAGGATCCAACAGCCTAAGAACTTTGTTTTCCCAGTGCGTATATTCAGGTTATCCGCCTCATAGCGAGTGACATGTACAACCACACAATCCTTGTCTGCATCAGGGCTCTAATTGAAACAGAAACAAATTCTGAATTACTTTTCAGTATAAGAAACACAAGTTATTTAAACCACTATGTATAGCATGGCATCGAAGCTAATAAAATTTTGCATTATTAATCACCACATTCTTAGATGAAAAACCACAATCGAGATC
>NC_041393.1:574790914-574820227 GCF_002162155.2 Triticum dicoccoides
GTGGCTGCCTCCATCTTCTTGGAGCTCTCTGTCTCGTGGGGATCAGCCTCCCGCGTCTGCTCCAATATCGGTAGATCTTTGCCTAGTTCTCCTTGGTCCATCATGAAACTGACGAATACTAGGAGACCACTGAAAGGAAAAAAAGTCACAATGACAATGAAACAAAAAAGAGAGTGAGGATCGGTTACTGCTTTGCAAAAGTTATTTTTTTTCTCTGAATGAAAATATACCAACATCACGGATCCGCTTACCTTCCCTTCGTTGGGAGAGAAGAACAGTGGCAGATGCGAGTGTTGCCTTTCTTGAAGACGGTGAGGGAGAAGGGGATTCAGCGAAGAGTGAAATGATGGTTGCTTCGTCCGTCAAACTTAGACTGCGGGGAGGTGGGGTTTTGTGATACGACGGCTTGTTACTGCCGCGCTACGACCGGGGTGACTCTCTGCCTGCATACTGCCTTCTAATTTGGTGGATGGCATTTGGGTCTGCGCGCTGCATGGCCCGCATGTCGGTGAACAAAAGTATAACGACATTCAGTAGAGGGAGACGTTTCAATGACCTAGGAGGAGCCATAAGCGGTAGAGTGTCTCCACTGTACTAGTAGTAATTGTTTTTCTGGGTAGCTGTAGAGTGTCTCCACTGTACTAGTAGTAATTGTTTCTGTGGGCCCAAGACAAAACAGCCAATCCACACTAGTAAATAGTAAAATTAATTCAAAAGCCCATGTATTTACTGAATGAGAGGCGCTACCCACACCCAGCACACCCCCCCCCCCAAAAAAAACTTGGGTGCTCTTCTTCCTCCTTGCTCCCACCCACCTCACGTCAGCTTGCTCCACTCGTACCCCCAAATTCCTCACCTCACCCCTACAGAAAACCCCAGCTCCCCTTCTTCCTCACTCCTACAGAAAAGCCCCAACTCCCCGTCTTCTTCACTCGCACTACAACTAGGCTCGTCATTCGTTATTCTGCTCAAATCCATGAGCGCGACGCGACGCCCTCGAGGAAAATGGAGTCGGCCGACCCCAGCGCCAAGAAGATGAGGCTCCCGCCAGCGGCGACGCTTGTTGTAGATCCCGCACCCGGCAGCGCCGGGAGAAGCGGCGACCCCGCCCCCACCGGATCCTAGGAACCCATAGAATCTCGGGTGGACCGCATCAGCCATCTCCCGGACGCCGTCCTTGGGGAGATCATCTCGCTTCTCCCCACCAAGGATTGCTGCCACACCCAAGTCCTCTCAATTCGATGGCGCCCTCTATGGCGCGCCGTGCCCCTTAATATCGATTGTCGTCAACTATCTCTTTTCAATGATTTTGAAATCCCCAGAGCCATCATCTCCTCCCACCAAGGCTCCGTTCAAAGCCTCTGCATCCCGTCATGCTACCTGAGCAAGCATACCATGCCCTAGACGATGGACGCCTGGCTGAAATCCCCTGAATTCACATAACTACAGCTGTTTGAGTTCTACTATTCCCCTGGAAATCACATACCACATACCGAATTCCATGAACTTGTGCCCTCAGCACCGATGTCCATCTCGTGGTTTTCCTCCTCTCTCCACACCGCCACCTTTGCACTGTGCTACCAACCAGACAATCTGGTACTAAAACTTTGACTCCCATTTCTCAAGAAACTTTCACTTGTGCGGGTTCGTATATCGGAGGCCTCATTGCACAGCATCATCCACTCCAGTTGCCCTACCCTGGAGTGCTTGGTGCTTGTTTTCACAGTTAGAATCGGTTGTCTCCAAATAAAGTTGCCTAACCTTGTAAGAATTGGAATTTCTTTTGACAGAAGGCAGCTCATCATTCAAGATGCCCCTTCACTTCAAAGGTTAATCCTTGATTCTAGTTATTCACCATTGCGAATAACCGTCCTCTCTGCGCCTAAACTGGAGACCTTGGGTGTAATACATGATCTCTATGCTCATTTCAATATGGTGTTTGGATCCACAGTTCTTCAGGTACTTTATATTATCATCTACACTTGTAACCATAAGATGCATTTTAAATTTCTTCGCATAAGTTATATATCATCTTGGAGTACACATTTTGTACTAATATTATGTTCTATGCTCAATGAAGAGTTTCTCCATGGATGTCCTATCAATGGTGCTGGATTCTGTAAGATCTTATATATCCAAGTGAATAGTTTTGATCTGAACAAGATTATTGGCTTGCTGCAATGTCAGGACCCCGACTCAATGGCACACCGATCTAGCATGTAACACCTCATATCACTTTGCGGCCTCACACAGGGTATTCCCACAGGTGTCGCCTTACCAGGCCCGGGTCCGTTTGCGCCTTTTGGCACACGTATATGATAGTGTCGCTAGCATCCATATGACAAGGAGCCCGGGCTGACATGGCTAGTTGTGAACCCAAAGTGGCACTAACTTATAGGGACAGGCATACATGACCCAGCAACGAACGTGTTGGTCATCAGCGAGTGAATCCGGGCTGTAGCAACTGGGCTAGCAGGACTCCGGTAAATCGGGTTGTAGCAGGCTAACAGGACTCTGGTCGACACCGCGTGACATTTCCCCGAAGGGACAGACACAGGAATGAAGAAGGACACATGCCGGCCAACCTAACTGTTCCAGAGCAGTAGCAAGCTACCAACGCTCAGTGGAAGCACTAGGAGACATTTCCCGGTAAGAGAGGCTACCATGGATAAACAACTAGATAGTCAAATCCCACACATACCAAGCATTTCAATATCATACACACAATATGCTTGATATGTGCAAATACAACATGGCATAACAACATGACTCTACAACTCAAGTATTTCATTCAATAGGCTCCGAAGAGCGAGATATTACAAACATGGGTCTCATGAGCCAACATTCAGAGCATACAAGTCAAACACAAGTGGAAGCTTAACATGTCTGAGTACACACATCTATAAATGAAAAAGGCTGAGAAGCCTGACTATCTACCTGTAACATCCCAAATTTTCAATTTGGAATGTTATACATTAGATCATCATTGCATATCATATTTTATTGCATTTGGCCTGATCCTAGAAATTCTACGGAACTCAAGGACCGTCGGAGAGAGTTGGGAATTTCGTTATTTTCATATTTGAGTTTTCTCAAATTTTGAAAATAGGATCATTTGATTTTATCTATTTTATCTTCGATTATTTCTATTATAAAAATATGAGAGAGGGAATAAAATGACTTTCCCAAAAATAAAGAAATATTGAGGATTTAATAATAAAATCAAATAAGATTTTATTTCAGAGTTTTTGGCTATTTTATTTGAATTTAGGGAAAATTGCACATTTTTCAAAACTGCATTTTAGGGCCAAGAAAATGTTCATCTCATTCTAAATATTTTATTTAGGCGGTGAAATTTTATTTTGGCATTTTTAGAATTTTATTTATTTTCTAGAATTTTTCTTAGTTTCGGCAGAATTTTTTTTTTAAATCGTGCGCGCCCGACTGGGCCGAAGGCCCAGCCGAGCTGCCGACGCCCCACCTCGCCGTCTCCCTCTAGGAGACCGCCGCCGCTGCCGCCGCCGACTCGGACATGAGTCCGAGCCAAACTCCTCCTTGCCGCTGCCTTGCCCCCTCCTCTAAGCCGGCCCCCTCCCCCTCTTAAATAGCCCCCCAGCCCTGCCGTCTCACCCCGTCCCGCCCCGCCGCCGAAACCCCCGTCGCCGAAGCCGCCCCCGCCGCCAAAGGCGCTGCCGCCACCGGGAGCCCCACCGCCGAAGCCCGCCGCCGCCAATGCCTGTCGCCGTCGCCCCACGCCGCCCCATCGGAGCCCGAGCCCCGCCGGATTCCGACGAGGTAGCCGTCGTTCGCCGCCGCCTGTTTTTTTAGAAAACCGAATCGGTTTTTTTAGAAACCCCTAGTTCGTTTTTTTAGACCGGTTAACCGGTTTTTCACGGTTCTCTTATTTAGTGAGCATTCGCTCGTTCGTTCGTTTTAACATACGAGTTCACCGTTTAGCTGCAGTTAACGAACGTCCGCTCGTTAAACCGTTCGTTAGTTTTTCTTTTTCTCGGATTTTTCCGCGATTATTCTGATCGTGATTTCTGATCCGATTTTCATTCTATTATAACTTTTCGCTCGTTTGTCGGAATCAGGCGATTCAAGCGCCTAGATTTTCGTCTCGAAACCCTCTGTCCATTTAACCAACTCAAACAAGTTTTTTTGCTTCTGTAAAATTTGACTTAGGTCCAAATTAGTAAACGAAGCTTGTTTCTTTCGCCGTTTGACTTTCATTGCTTCGTTTCATTTGATTCTTTTTGCAAACCGGAGTTCTTAAGTTGAACTTTCTGGTTAGATCTTTTATTTGAGTTTTACCTGTGCATTAGATGAGTACTTATTGTATGCTTGTTTGTTGCGATAGAGTACCCGGAGTGCGCCGCTTGCTACTTCGAATCGCTAGGTTTCACGGATCATCAGCAAGGCAAGTAACACTTTGATCATACCTCTTTAATACCCAGTTTTATTGCATTAGATCAATCCTCAAACAATTGCATGGTTAGGATCTGATTAATATGTGGGTTTTGGGAAGTAGATGAGGTAGTACCTAATACCTGTTTTATTATCAAACCCTTTGGAGTTACTTCTACGTTTGCTTATAATGCCATGCTAAGCTAGTAGACATGGATTGGGTGAGTGTATCCATGACAGATGTGAGATTGTTATTTAATGGTTTGTTTAAGGTGGCAACATTAATACACATCTGGGTGGATTGAGGCACCTGGGTATTCTAGTGATTGCCTGTTTTCTTTATGGACCGCCACCCAGGCTCAAAGGGATCATGAGATTATTCATGCTAGAAACTTTTGTGTGCAGCCGCAATCTACTATGGGCTCTAGCATAGTTGATTAAGTCGTGCGAAGTCTTACAGTGGTAGACTAGCAGATGTAGGGGAAAGTAGGTGTAACTGTCTACCCGATCGTAAGGTGCTAGCGCTTTTGAAAGACTATGTCTTGGTCATCCGTTTCTCAAACACCATGTAGTGCGAGAAATCCACGGAGGAGATCGAGTCTTGTGGGGAAAAGTGTGCAAACCTCTGCAGAGTGTATAAACTAATCATGGTTAGCCGTGTCCCCGGTTATGGACGTTTTTGAGTATCCAGTTCTTGGATTATCATGTGAATCTCATCATGTTACTTTAATTTAATTTGTTGGGTTTAATGATGAAGCTTAATTGGGATTGAGAGGATGTCTATCTTCTCAATGTTTAACAACCACCATGATAGTTAAATAAAATTTATTCCTTTGCAATAGGGAAAAATTAGCTTTTTGCAAAACTGTAACCATAGAGCTTTCCACCAGCCATATATGCATGTAGTATAGCCTATTTCTGTTCATTACTCTCTATGTGTTACATTGCCAGCATATTCCATGTGTTGACCCATTTTCGGGCTGCAACGTTCATGTTGCAGACTTTTTTCAGACGACGAGTAAGGTGCCTTAGGTCGTGGTCTTATACTCAGTGATGTCGTTGGAGTTGATGGACTCACTTATCTTCCAAGCCTTCCGATGTTATCGTTTTAGATGGCCTTAAGCCATATTTATTGTACTAAGTTCTCTTTTGGAGACATCTGATGTAATAAGTGTGTGATTGCTACTCTATTATAAATACTTTGAGTACTGTGCGTGTCAGCATTACTGATCCAGGGATGACACTAAAGCCCAGAGATCAGACTGTTTGAGGTCTGGTCGCTACAAGATGGTATCAGAGAACACGCTGACTGTAGGACACGACCACTAAGCAAAAAGCCCTAGATCACTACTCACTCTTCTCATTTCTGACTCCTCATCTTTTCTACTCTTTTAGGATGGCGGATGCAAGGAACAAGTTCACGCAACCGGATGAAGATACACCCTTTCGACGCCACTTGAAGGAAGTCACTAAGTACCTGAACATCGGAGTACCAAGCTTCACCGGGACCTACAATGCCACTTTACCAGAAGAGGAGCGTTGGATGATTCAAGTTCAAGTTCGAGGAAGGACGTTCATGCCCGTCACTGAGCCCATAGGGTTTTCCTTCGATGCACCAATCTGGAGTCTAGGAAAGAGCATGGCATCCCACATCACAATGGGACGCATTGGAGAAGTTTACCACAAGGATCTCAAGGATACTATTTACCAAATTTGTGGGCGCCAAGATGAGCAATGGGAGATGATCAACACCAGGAAGGATAGATCAATTGCATCTTTCATCCAAGAGTTAAACCAACACATTCGACGCCAGGAGAACCAGATGTGCGCTGGCATGATAGATCTGAAGAAGGCTATGACCAAGATCATGGAACTGGAGGAAGAACTCAAGTATACACGCGATGGATATGAGGAAATAGCAACGCTTGTGGAGAAGAATGATGATCTGAAGAAAAAGCTGAAAGTATTCATGGGATTCCCCGCGACTGGAGGAGAAGACAATGATTGCACTTGCCCAGAGAATTACATCATCATCGACGACACCGACTCGGACCCAGACAATAGCGATGATGACTATGTTGATGAAGCTGGAGCAGATATCATGGAGTCTTCAACGGAGCAGTTTTTCTAATCGACCACCATAACAGTAGTAGTATTCCCCCATGAATCTAGTATAGTCCGAGCACTTTTGTAACGATAGTTAGACCATTGTATGCCCTTGTTTGAATTGAATGAAGTGGCATTGTTTGCATTTGTCTCATGTGCATATGGGTAGTGTTTTCCCTCTAGACCTCATTCTATTCTATTTTCTCATCTTTTCTAAAACCCTCAGATGCCTCTGAGACGTGACAATGGATTTGCTCTCCCATTGGAGCTCACTCAGTTGATCCAGCAGCAGAATGCATTGATGTGGTTACTAGTCCAGAATCAGAATCAGGGGAACAACAACAACAACAATAACAACCCACCACCACCACCACCTGTTGATCACTTAACCCGTTTCCTTAGACTGAATCCGCTGGTGTTCTCCAGTAGCACCGAGCCGATACTTGCAGATGATTGGCTCCGCAAGACAGGGAGGGAGTTGACCACTGCAGGATGCACAGATGCGGAAAAGGTGCGTTTTGCCGCACATCAGCTGGATGGACCCGCAGCATCATGGTGGGAGAATTTCACAGCCACTTATCCTATCGACATGGTCACATGGGATCAGTTTCAGCAGGCTTTCTGTACTGCCCATGTTTCAGCAGGAGCTACGGCCATGAAGAAGCGTGAGTTTCACAACTTGCGCCAAGGAGGAAGGACAGTTGGCCAGTATGTGGATGACTTTAGTAGGTTAGCATGTTATGCCCCAGATGACGTTGCTACAGATGCAGCTAAGCAGGAGAAGTTTCTGGAAGGACTAAATGATGAGCTGAGCATGCAGTTGATGGTAGCAAATTTCAACAACTATCAGGAGTTGGTAGATCGTGCTCTCATGATTGAAGGGAAGCAGCAGCAGATTGAAAACCGCAAGAGGAAGTATGGACAAGGGAAGTACAATTCTAGAGCTCAGCAGAAGCCACGTTTTACCCCGAAATTGGGAGGACATTTTCAGCATACCCATGGAGGAGGTAGCTCGCATAATCATAGTGGCCCCAAGAATGGTAATGGGAATGGAGGAAGCAACGGTCAGAACTGTACCAATCCATCAACCCCAGCCAAGAGAGACCTGAGCCAAGTCACTTGCTATAAGTGTCAGAAGACTGGACATTATGCTAATGAATGTCCTGAAGCACAGAATGGAAATGGCAATGGAAGCTCTGGGAAGAAGCCAAACCCTTTCAACAGGGGACAGGTGAACCACGTTAACGTGGAGGAGGTTGAAGCCCAACCAGATGCAGTAATAGGTAAGTTTTGGTTAAGTCATTTACTGCAATCGTTCTTTTTGATACTGGTGCATCACATTCATACATATCAAGGGGATTTGTGGATAAGTATAAACTTCCCACCAAAGTTCTTAGAACACCTATCCTAGTAAGATCACCAGGACCGGAGTATATGGCCAGTCGAGGATGTTTTCAAGTGCCATTGAGTATAGGTAGGCATGTTTTCCCCTCGGATTTAATCATTCTGGAATCGCAAGGTTTGGATGTGATTCTGAGTATGGATTGGCTATCGATGTATGGAGGATACATCGATTGTGCCAGTAAGTCAATTTTGCTTACCACCCCGGAAGGGAGAACGATCAAGTATGTATTACGGCATGAGCCGAAGAGGACACAAGTAAATTCCTTATCAGGAGTTGTACAGGAGGAAGTACCAGTGGTGAAGGATTATCCTCATGTATTTCCAGAGGAGTTGCCAGGCATGCCACCGGATAGAGACATTGAGTTTTTGATTGAGCTTTTGCCAGGCACAGGGCAGATATCTAAGAGACCATACAGGATGCCCGCACAAGATTTGGAGGAAATTAAGAAGCAGATTAAGGAACTACTAGGCTATATTCGCCCAAGTTCTTCACCTTGGGGATCGCCAGTGCTTCTAGTGGAGAAGAAGGATGGATCATTGAGGATGGTTGTTGATTATCGAGGATTGAATGAAGTAACAATCAAGAACAAGTACCCGTTGCCGATGATCAATGATTTGTTTGACCAATTGCAAGGAGCTAAGGTATTTTCCAAGATCAATTTGCGATCGGGATACCATTAGTTGAAGATTCGAGAGCAGGATATACCTAAGACGGCTTTTACCACTAGGTACGGGCTGTATGAGTATAACGTTATGTCATTTGGTCTGACTAACGCACCTGCCTATTTCATGAACATGATGAATAAGGTGTTTATGGAGTTTCTGGATAAGTTCGTCGTGGTGTTCATTGATGATATTTGGTATATTCAAAGAATGAAGAAGAGCATAAGGAGCATTTGCGTTTTGTACTGGAGAAGCTCAGAGAACATCAATTATATGCCAAGTTCAGCAAATGTGAGTTTTGGTTGAAGGAAGTTGGATTCCTCAGACATGTTATATCCGGAGAAGGAATAGCAGTAGATCCCACCAAAGTTGTCACTGTGACAAATTGGGAAGCCCCAACAACAGTTGGAGAGATCCGGAGTTTTCTTTGACTTGTAGGATACTACCGGAGATTCATTGAGAATTTCTCGAAGATTGCAAAGCCCATGACGGAGTTGTTGAAGAAGGACACCAAGTTTAAATGGACTGAGGAACGTGAGGCCAGTTTCCAGGAGTTGAAGAAACGTTTGGTTACGTCACCAGTTTTGATTCTGCCAGATCAACGCAAGGATTATGAGGTGTATTGCGACGCTTCTCATCGAGGACTTGGAGCAGTTCTTATGCAGGAGGGAAGAGTTGTTTCGTATGCCTCACGAAAGCTTAAGCCCCATGAGTTGAATTATGCTACACATGACTTGGAGTTAGCAGTCGTAGTTTACACATTGAAGACTTGGAGATATTTTCTCATTGGAAATCATTGTGAGGTGTACACGGATCACAAGAGTTTGAAGTACATCTTCACACAGAAAGAGTTGAATCTCAGGCAAAGGAGATGGTTGGAGCTCATCAAGGATTATGATATGAGATTGCATTATCATCCCGGAAAGGCTAACGTAGTAGCTGACGCGTTGAGCCGCAAGAGCCATGTCAACACACTCTTGACCGGAGAACTACCAAGGGAGTTAGCCGAGGATCTTCATGAGCTATGTTTGGAGATAGTTTCGAGAGGCTATGTTGCAGCATTGGATATTCAGTCTACCTTGATGGATAAGATCAGAGAAGCCCAGAAGACTGACAAGGAGATTGCCTCTATAAAGGAGTAGATGAGCAAAGGAAAAGCTAAAGGATTTCGTGAGGATGAGCACGATACCTTATGGTTTGAGGACCGCGTTTATGTGCCTAATGATCCGGAGATCAGGAAGTTGATACTGCAAGAGGCCCATAATTCGCCGTATTCGATTCACCCAGGAAATACCAAGATGTATTTGGATTTGAAGGACACTTTCTGGTGGACCGGAATGAAGAAGGATATTGCGGAATGTGTAGCAGTTTGTGATGTATGTCAAAGAGTGAAGGCAGAGCATCAGAAGCCAGCAGGATTGTTACAGCCATTGCCAATACCCGAATTGAAGTGGGATAAGCTAGGCATGGATTGTATCACTGGATTACCCAGGACTCATTCAGGCTATGACTCGATTTGGGTTGTAGTCGATCATTTGACGAAGGTAGCTCATTTCATCCTCGTGAAGACAACTTACACTAGTGCTAAGTTGGCAAAGATATACATGACCAGGATCGTATGTTTGCATGGAGTTCTGAGGAGCATTGTATCAGATAGAGGAACCCAGTTTACCTCAAAGTTCTGGAATCAGTTGCATGAAACTTTGGGTACCAGGCTAGAGTTCAGTACAGCCTTTCATCCACAGACAGATGGACAGACCGAGAGAGTCAATCAGATTTTGGAGGATATGCTAAGAGCTTGTGCGCTAGATTATGGATCTAGTTGGGATGACAATTTGCCATATGCAGAGTTCTCTTACAACAACAGTTATCAATCAAGTTTGAAGATGGCCCCTTTTGAAGCCTTCTATGGAAGGAGGTGCAGAACCCCGTTGTTGTGGGATGAAGTTGGAGATCGCCAGTTGTTTGGACCAGATTTGATTAAGGAGTCTGAACAGAAGGTGAAGTTGATTCACGATAGGCTCAAGGTAGCCAAGTCCAGGCAAAAGAGCTATGCAGATTCAAAACGCAAGGAGACAGTTTACGAAGTCGGAGACCGAGTTTATCTTCGTGTATCTAAGGGAAAGTTAGCGCCACGTTTTGTGGGACCATACAAAGTTTTGGAGCGTATGGGATAAGTTGCTTACAAGTTGGAATTGCCCGAAGGATTGTCAGGAGTTCATGACGTGTTCCATGTTTCCCATTTGAAGAAGTGCCACGCAGAGATGGCTGATATACCGCTGAGAGATACAGTGCCGCTGGAAGCGATTTAGTTGGATAGTGATTTGACCTATGAGGAGAAACCAGTCAAAATTCTCGAGTATGCCAGCCGAGTCACCCGCGGCAAGGTTATCAAGTTTTGTAAAGTTCAGTGGAGCCACCACACTGAGGATGAATCCACCTGGGAGCGAGAGGAAGAGCTACTGAAGGACCACCCTCACCTATTTTCTAGCCAACCCGAATCTCAAGGGCGAGATTCATCTTAAGGGGGGTAGGTTTGTAACATCCCAAATTTTCAATTTGGAATGTTATACATTAGATCATCATTGCATATCATATTTTATTGCATTTGGCCTGATCCTAGAAATTCTACGCAACTCAAGGACCCTCGGAGAGAGTTGGGAATTTCGTTATTTTCATATTTGAGTTTTCTCAAATTTTGAAAATAGGATCATTTGATTTTATTTATTTTATCTTCGATTATTTCTATTATAAAAATATGAGAGAGGGAATAAAATGACTTTCCCAAAAATAAAGAAATATTGAGGATTTAATAATAAAGTCAAATAAGATTTTATTTCGGAGTTTTTGGCTATTTTATTTGAATTTAGGAAAAATTGCACGTTTTTCAAAACTGCATTTTAGGGCCAAGAAAATGTTCATCTCGTTCTAAATATTTTATTTAGGCGGTGAAAACCTATTTTGGCATTTTTAGAATTTTAATTTATTTTCTAAAAAATTTCTTAGTTTCGGCGGAATTTATTTAAAAAAATCATGCGCGCCCGACTGGGCCGAAGGCCTAGCCAAGCTAGCCCACGCCCCGCGCCGCCGTCTCCCTCCAGGAGACCGCCACCGCCGCCGCCGCCGACTCGAACAGGAGTCCGAGCCGGACTCCTCCTCGCCGCCGCCTTGCCCCTCCTCCAAGCCGCTCCCCTCCCCCTCTTAAATACCCCCAGCCCCGCCGCCAAAGCCCCCGCCGCCGAAGCCGCCACCGCCGCCCAAGCCGCCACCGCCGCCGGGAGCCCCTCCACCGAAGCCCGCCGTCGCCGCCAGGAGCCTGCCACTGCCAACGCCTGTCGCCGCCGCCCCGCCGGAGCCCGAGACCCGACGGATTCCGACGAGGTAGCCGCCGTTCGCCGCCGTCGTTTTTTTAGAAAACCGATTCGGTTTTTTTAGAAACCCCTAGTTCATTTTTTTAGATCGGTTCACTGGTTTTTCTCGGTTCTCTTATTTAGCGAGCGTTCGCTCGTTCATTCATTTTAACGGATGAGTTCACCATTTAGTTTCAGTTAACAAACGTCCGTTCGTTAAACCGTTCGTCAGTTTTTCTTTTTCTCGGATTTTTTCACGATTATTCTGATTGCGATTTCTGATCCGATTTTCGTTCTAGTATAACTTTTGCTTGTTTATCGGAATCAGGCGATTCAAGCTCCTAGAGTTTTGTCTCGAAACCCTCTTTCCGTTTAACCAACTCAAACAAGTTGTTGCTTCTATAAAATTTGACTTAGGTCCAGATTAGTAAACGAAGCTTGTTTCTTTCGCCATTTGACTTTCGTTGCTTCGTTTGATTTGATCCTTTTTGCAAATCGGAGTTCTTAAGTTGAACTTTCTGGTTAGATCTTTTATTTGAGTTTTACCTGTGCATTAGATGAGTACTTATTGTATGCTTGTTTGTTGCGATAGAGTACCCGGAGTGCGTCGCTTGCTACTTCGAATTGCTAGGTTTCACGGGTCATCAGCAAGGCAAGTAACACTTTGATCATACCTCTTTACTACCCAGTTTTATTGCATTAGATCAATCCTCAAACAATTGCATCGTTAGGATCTGATTAATATGTGGGTTTTGGGAAGTAGATGAGGTAGTACCTAATACCTGTTTTATTATCAAACCCTTTGGAGTTACTACTATGTTTGCTTATAATGCCATGCTATGCTAGTAGACGTGGATTGGGTGAGTGTATCCATGACAGATGTGAGATTGTTATTCAATGGTTTTTTAAGGTGGCAAATTTAATACACATCTGGGTGGATTGAGGCACCTGGGTATTCTAGCGATTGCATGTTTTCTTTATGGACCGCCACCCAGGCTCAAAGGGATCATGAGATTATTCATGCTAGAAACTACCGTGTGCAACCACAAGCTACTATGGGCTCTAGCATAGTTGATTAAGTCGTTGAACTCTTACAGTGGTATACTAGCAGATGTAGGGGGTAGTAGGTGTAACTGTCTACCCGATCGTAAGGTGCTAGCACTTCTTAAAGACTATGTCTCGGTCATCCGTTTCTCAAACACCATGTAGTGTGAGAAAAGTGCGCAAACCTCTGCAGAGTGTATAAACTAATCATGGTTAGCCGTGTCCCCGGTTATGGACGTTTTTGAGTATCCACTTCTTGGATTATCATATGAATCTCATCATGTTACTTTAATTTAATTTGTTGGGTTTAATGATGATGCTTAATTGGGATTGAGAGTATGTCTATCTTCTCAATGTTTAACAACCACCATGATAGTTAAATAAAATTTATTCCTTTGCAATAGGGAAAAAATGGCTTTTTGCAAAACTGTAACCATAGAGCTTTCCACCAGCCATATATGCATGTAGTATAGCCTATTTCTGTTCATTACTCTCTATGTGTTACATTGCCAGCATATTCCATGTGCTGACCCATTTTCGGGCTGCAACGTTCATGTTGCAGACTTTTCAGACGACGAGTAAGGTGCCTTAGGTCGTGGTCTTATACTCAGTGATGATGTTGGAGTTGATGGACTCACATATCTTCCAAGCCTTTCATTGTTACCGTTTTAGATGGCCTTAAGCCATATTTATTGTAATAAGTTCTCTTTTGGAGACATTCGATGTAATATGTGTGTGATTGCTACTCTGTTATAAATCCTTCGAGTATTGTGCGTGTCAGCATTACTGATCCAGGGATGACACTAAAGCACAGAGATCAGACTGTTTGAGGTCTGGTCGCTACACTACCAGATCCTGCCAGTTGCACAAGATCGTAACAGAGGTATCAAGCTAAACATTGAAGTCCACGCGGAACTACTAGTAAGACTGAAGTCTCTCTGTAAAAACATAAAATAGGCAAACGTGAGTACAAATATACCCAGCAAGACTTACATCAAAACTAACTACATATGCACCATTATCAACAAAGGGGGTGGTGGGGTTAACTGCAGCAAGCCAGCTTTGACTCGGTGGCTATCCTGGACTACGACTGCAAGTAACTCTTTTGAGGTGGCGCACACGAGTCCACATATTCACCATATCAACACACCACTATGTACCCGCTCCCATCTCCCTGCGAGAACGCCATCCATAGCACTCACGCTTACCTTGTGCGTTTTAGACTATCCACTTTCACTTGTCTATGAACTGTATAGGCAACCCAGAGGTCCTTTACCGTGGACATGGTTATTCGAATAGATGATGTTAACCCTGCAGGGGTGTACTTCTTCATACATGTTTCCACCACTTAGCGTCTGCACATGACATGTGCTTGGCAGACTTCAAGCAAAAGCCGACGTGGGTGTAGACCACGACCTACCTAAACACCCAAGTCTCTAGTCTAGGTTTATCGCCTATTCAGGTTCCATCCGCAGGGAGTCCGGCTGAGGTTTCCACATACGGCCCTGAACGATGTGTACAGGGTTCCGCAACACCAAACGGGCGCCCGGCATACCCGGCCACGTGCCTACCGCATCACAGCCCACCCCTGCGGTCAGCGCAGCGCACGGCCTCCAACATACTACAAACACCAGAAACTACTTACAACTCCCGGACAGAGGACAAGGGTGATTAAGAAGTCGAGCGGGGTCATATTTCAGGGCCCAATGCATGGTAGTAGCTGTTTCATGGATCACAAACACAGAACTCAGTTCCTGAGGACGGCTTCAATGAGACAACCCACCATGTACTCCTACATGGCCTCTCACCGATACCTTTACCAAATCGTGTTCACACACTTAGCTCTCAACAGTAGGACATGTTCACACACCTCCGATTCATCCCCGATGAATCAGACCAAACACAACTCTAAGCAATAGCAGGCACGACAAACAAGCATGATTGAGTAGGCACATCAGGGATCAAACAACTCCTACTCATGCTAGTGGGTTTCATCTATTTACTGTGGCAATGACAGGTCATGCAGAGGATAAGGGGTTTAACTACCGCAGCAAGTAACAGATGAATCTTTGTTGTCCTAATGCAATAAAAGAGAGTAGGAGTAAGAGAGTGGGATTGTATCGGAATGAACAAGGGGGTTTTTACTTGCCTGGCTCTTCTGAAGATAATATAGTTCTTCATCGGTGTCATCGATCACGTCGTCGGAAACATCGTCTACTGAGAGGGAACGGTTACCGGCAAACAGAGAAGATATACGATCAATGCAATGAACAATATGATGCATGATCATGACATGGCAATATGCTGTGATTTGGGCTAATGCAGCAAATAACATAAGGGTTTGAGCTTATTCGAACCAAAGATTTAATTTCAAACTCAAACTATGAATTCATAAAGTGCATTATCATGTTTTGATATGAACATCAAGGTTAAGTTGATTAAACATGCATGAAAATGCCATATTCATATTCTTTGGATTTTTCTGATCATTTTTCATATATAACTTATTTCATTTGGAGTTACGGTTGAATTTTTATGAAATTTAGAAGTTTAGGCAATTTTCTGGATTTTCTAATTATTTAGAATTAAACTAATTCCAGAAAATGCATTACTGCGTCAGCACTACGTCATCATGACATATGTGAGTCAACGGAGCATGGTCCAGGTCAAACTGACCTGTGGGGTCCACTAGTCAGTGACCCAGTGCACGCTAGTGTCGCTGACAGGTGGGTCGGGTCAACAGCCATGTCAGCAAGTCAGCACTCACGTGTGGGGCCGGTCAACGGGTGATGTAGCCAGGTCAAACTGACCTATGGGGCCCGTGGGGTTAGTTTGGTCTAAACAGGAGCTAAGCACGGTTAATTAAGCAGTGGGGCCCATCCGTCAGTGAGCTATGGGGTTAGTTAGTGGCGTCATTAGCCACTAATGACGGTGCCACGTCAGCTCGCCAAAGTTTCGCGGGCGACGACCAAAAACGCGGCGGGGAAGCACTGGGGTGGCTCGGGTTTTGCCTGCAGGCCGCGGTTTGAGCCGCGGTTGGTCCCTATGGCTAGCTGGAGCTCGCACGCATCTAATGGAGCAAGCAGTGTGTGCGGGGGTGGCTGGAGATGACGTCGGCGAGCAGCGCGGCAGCGGACGGAGCTCGGGGGTGCACGAGAACGCGGCTGCAGTGTGCAAATGCATGAACTAATGTGCTCAAGAGCCTCTACACAATGTGACAAGCACAACGAACGCACACACGGGGCCGTTTGGTCACCGGGCCCATGCCGGCGAAGAGCTCGTGCGGCGGCGAGTTTCGGTCATCGACGAAGCGGCAACTATGGCGTACAACGGAGAAAACGGAGTGGAGGAGAAGGAGCAGCAGCTCACAGCGGTTGCAGCGGGCATCGAAGCGGGCTCGGGGAAGGCCGGAGCTGAGCGGGGCAGCGAGAGGGATCTCCGACGGCCGGGGACAAAGATGATGAAGATGGCGTCGACTTAGGGCCTCCAGCGAGGCATGGTTGGACGAAGAGGACGACGACATCGTGGCGGAGCTCGAAGGCTTGATGGGAAGGCGAGGGAAGCACGGTGGCCGCGGCAACATCGATCGGCGGTGACGGTTGCGCTCGGGCGCGAGAGGGAGAGAGAGCAGAGGAGGGGAGCGGCACGGGAGAGAGTGACAGGGGGCCAAGGGGGTGCGTGGAGTCTCCGTGGCGTCATCTTGGAGCACCGTGGAGGATCCAGGCAGGCAGGGAGGGAGGAGGTTGCCGGCGCGGGGCGGCCACGCGCCTCCGTCCTTCTGGCGGGGGAGGAAGACGATGGAGGGGAAGCTGTGGTGGGCTGGGCCGGCCAGCTGCAGTGCTGGGTCGGTTGACTGGGCTGCCAAGTGGGCTGCACAGGCGGTAGGTCCAGGTAAGTTACAGCTAAGCTCTCTTTTCCTTTTGTTTCCATTTTCTATTTTCTGTAATTGTGTTTGGCTTTATTCAAAATGCCTGGGCATTTCCAAAAATCATGAAACTGCTCAATGTCACTATTTGGAATATTTCCAACAGCAAACATTTCAGTTTGTGATTATTTGAGCATTTAAAATAGGGATAATTAGATTTATGCCCCTAGTTGTGTCCCACTCGTCTGTTTTACCCCAAATTCCCAAAAGTCACCGGTTCTGTCCAATTCACTTTGCTCCTCTTATGCTTTTGCCCTTTGACCGTTTGACTGTCAGTTTGAAAACTTCATAACTAATTCATACTAAATCAGAAAAATGCAAATAAGATACCAAAATGTTCAGAAAAACATCACCTATATGTGAGTGTCATTTGCATTCATGAAAAAAGTATTGGAAAGTGCACATCTGAGTTTTAGCTCTTTTGATACCACCATTAATAGTAAACTCTAAAAAAATTCAAAAAAAACAAAAAAATATGGTGGCAAAGAACGACAAATGTTCTAAGTGCTTGCCAAGTTTCATTAGGGAACAACATTCATGGAAGTTCGTGGAATGTTATATGTGAGTGCTGATGAAACTTGGCAGGCACTTAGAACATTTGTCATTCTTTGCCACCAATTTTTTTTGAATTTTTTTGAACTCTTTTAGATTTTACTATTCATGGTGGTAGCATAAGAGCTAAAACTCGGATGGGCACTTTCCAACACTTTTTTCGTTAATGCAAATGACACTCACATATAGGTGATGTTTTTCTGAACACTTTGGTATCTTATTTGCATTTTTTGATTTAGTATGAATTAGTTATGAAGTTTTCAAACTGATGGTTAAACGGTCAAAGGGCAAAAGCATAAGAGGAGCAAAGTGACCTGGACAGAACCGGTGACTTTTGGGAATTAGGGGTAAAACAGATGAGTGGGACACAACTAGGGGCATAAATCTAATTATCCCTTTAAAATATTATTTAGCAATTAAATGCCCAAATGCAAATACCATATGATTTAATTCAAAAATCTAGAATGGCCTACAAAAATGTGCACCATTTGTGCACCATTTTTGGGAGAGGTTCTAGACCAATTCAAAAATCATGAACTTTTGTGAAGGGCATTTTGGGTTCATTAAAATGTTTTTCAGTTGAACCTGGTATTTTCAGGGGGGTGCTAGGGTTTGTTGATCCCCATTTCAGGTTTAAGAGAAATTTAAACATGATGGAACACAAGACTAGCTAACCCAGAGCAGACCAGAACTAGGGATGTGACAACTCACCCCCACTAACGAAGAATCTCGTCCCGAGATTCTAGACGTAGGGTAAGCAGACAGAAGGGAACACGAAGCTAGCACAATCTTCACGATCAAGGTTGTTTTTAATAAGAGCGTTGATTCGGTCACCATCATTGTCTGGAAGTCTTGCTCCAGGAACTCCTACCAACATGCCGACGAGAGGGAAAAGAAACTCTAGAAGGATCGATCTTCTTGAAGATCAAGCAAATCAGGATCAACTCACGGAATGAGACATAGAAACATCTCACGAGCTGAGACGTGAAGCACACATCCATAGGAATGGAGTGAAGCAGATGACGAAGGTTCACTAGGTAGACATCAATTTCACGCTTAAGAGGGTGGTGAATGTTTGTCAATGTAGCGAGGAGTTGAGTTGCCATGATACCATAATGAGACATCTTGGAGGAGGGTGATTCGTAGAATCATCCCTTAAGTGGCAAAAAGAATTACCTTTGATTCAAAGATCATTGAAGCTCTTATACCAGCTTAAGGCAAATCATAATCGATCATTTGAAGGAGTCCGGATGAATGACATACCCGGACTAGTATGGATGATGTGGATTACCTTGTTGAAGACAACGCAACGGATGATTTTTGATTATCATCAGGAATGGATGGAGCCCATGGTGGGATGGCACAATGGCGGTGCAGGCTGGGAACAAAATGCAAATGCCGGAAATGATTGTAGTAACTGGGGAGGAACTTAGTAGTAGAGAGTGGGTCCACTATTAGAAAAGTTATAGCATAACTGAGGAAACTGGGAGCAATCCTAGTTAGTGCCGAAGATAACACATGGTGCTTGCGCGTGCTCTCAAGAACTTGAGTATTTCCATATTCATGAAGGTTTTACCAATATCTGTGTCAAGGATCCTGGCAACACAACATACTGCCATGATGAACAGCGATGGACGATGCAGATGCAAAGGAAGATAAAACTTTCTTATATTTCACCTTAGCGAGACCAAGGGGACAAAATCTGGATGATCGACCGAGAGACATTTAGCACTCCGCTTCTAATGTTCTCCTTGATGTACTAGCGTATCCCATTCATAGATATGGTTTGATATCCAGAACATCAAGTAAAGTTCGGACTTCGGGAGCACAAAAATCCATAAGGGACAACTAGGGAGTAAATCCTACGGGTTCCTTATGGGGGAGGTGGCCAATTTTCTCAAGCAGGATACTACAATAATAGGTCTTCCGGCTGGGTGTGTTGGCCACGACATTCTCTTTACCGGGTTACAGAGACCAATATTATAGTTCTTGGGACACGTTCCAACCATCATATCTGCCTGAGATTCAGATCTGGTTGGTGTCAGAATATTCCAGACTCATCAAGTCTAGAAAGATAAATGAAAGTTTGCAACACAAATCGATGAGATGCCGTTGCGAGATTCTCGAGGAATGAACTACGATAGCAAGCTCCAAAACATGAGATGGTTCTGCTAAACACATGTGAACACGATGTCCCAGGCAAGCATGACCACATAGTAGTTTTATGATAAAAAACTACCGAGTTCAGGTGGGGAACCATCATCTAGGGTAACGAAGTCTTGTGCATGACCTAGGATTAGCACAACAACTCCTTTTCCTTGAACAAATCAATTAGTGGCTTGGTGTGCTAGGGACACATATAGAACAAAGGTTGCAAGTCTCCGAACCACATAATACTTCGCACTTATGCATGACCGATTTTGGATGATTCCAAAAGAAGCTACATTGACTTTCTCGAATCCATGGCAGCAACTTGCATCAGATGCACATGAATTAGAGGAAGTCACATCTTTCATCCGGACATATGCTTCATGAACGGAACATGAGGCCAATGCTTATAAAGTTTCCAACACTAACTTAATATTCAACAAAATTATGGAGAACACGAGGATGTTGTCGATGGGCTCAACAACAATTCATCCAGGTTTCCATATCAATGGGATTCCATAATTAAATGAACGCAGTGATAGCATTGGTCAAACCAAAGGATATAATGGTGTATGCCTGAGGAATCAACCACGAGTAAGACAACATTACGAACATCATTGGTTCTGATTTGATTTGAGGATAACCCATACTCAAATCAAAGTTTTGGCAAGACAATAGATCCAAAAATTGACCACGAGGTTCAATCAAGGAAGATATCATCTTTCTTCAACACACTCATACACACAAGGATATCCCATAAAATGAACTAAGTTAGGCAAGCATTTATCTTCCAACTCTCCAAGTTGTTGTTTAGCTTAACCAACTAGCTCAGGGGTATCCAACACAGTTTCTTGGAGAAGGGGTGGTTACAAGCAACCAACTTGATCACGAACTCAACATAGCAGTCAGGTGACAACCTGATGATACCTCCGAGAAGACATTCGGAAATTCACGAACCACCGGTATGTTACTAAGCTCGAGAACAATCTTGCTTTTCAGGCAAGACGATATGATCAAAAGAGCAAGCAATTAACATAACCCAAACTCATTGTTCGAAGAGTGCACCAGGAAAATGGACTGGGTGGCACAATCTATCTTAGAATGATGATTCAATAACCGGCATGCTAAGAATGAAATTATTGTCCATTAACTACCAAGCAACACGGTTGCTAGGAGTATTGATTTCACACACCATGGTTCACTTGTCAGCATTCCGGTTGCAACAACACGGGACCGAGGAATGGATAATGATGGCGATAAGTATCACTGTATCAAGAGTTCATAGGATGGTGTGCAATTCCCATGATATTCTTAATATCAAGATGGTAATACTCCAAGGTAGAACAGAACAAAAGCTAGATTAGCAATTTGATCTACGAAGTACGACTGCTTTGACCCAAACCTGGAAATGGACAAGGTACTGGAGTTTGTTTCTCCTAGTCTTTCCGAAATAGAATGACTTGACGGACCACAAGAGTAATAGGCATCGATGAACGAATGCACGCATTCTATTGACTATCAATTGATAGATGAAGGTCAGAAGACAACTAAAAAGGGGACAACTCAAAGAACATATGATTTTCTGAGTTGTGGATGCATAGATTAGTATGTTGAGGAAAGCTCAACATTTCTTTCGGATAACCCATGCAGAAGGGTAGAACTAGCAGAGTAACAACATAGAATCGAGAACTCATCAAGAGCACTCTGGTTGTGATCTTTCGGTTCAGCGAGGAACTTCTGCCAAAATGGTTCATGGTATTTTGAGGAAGGGAATACCATGGACCTCGAGGACTATCGCAAAGGTTAGTAATAACCTAAAGGAACTAGCAAACACTGTCAACATGAGGTAAGTGGGGTGAATCTCGGGTTCAAAACCCAGAAGTAGAATACCTACATACTAAGTGGCATCACAAGATGCTTCAAGAATGACGGCCAGAATCATCACATTGGGGACACAAAGCATGGCTAAGTTACTAGGTGATACTCTAGACACCTAGGGTCATAATAATAGCTCCAACATAAATGTCGAGGCAATGAAATACCTCAACACACTAGTTAGTGTGGTTGAGCTGGCACAAAGGAACTTCGGGAACGGAAAGAAGGGAGTTGCAAATGCATCAGATTATTTAGAAACCTGGGATGACTTGGATAGCATAATGGCTATAAATGCTCAAAAGGATTTGAGACATACTGCAAAAATGGTGGCATAACCACTCAGAAGCACAATATCAAGGTTCCGAGAACAACTATGAACACACGTAAGTAGTAGAAACTGAATCAAGGCTTAAGTACAACAATCCTATTAGTCTATGGATTAGTAGCACGTGATCCTGATAAAAGAAGAGAAAGCCTAGTTTCTTAACCCCGTAGGAAGGATAGGATGACTCGGATCAGAAGGCATAAGGTATAAGGAGTAAAAAGAGCCTTACGTTCCATCCCACAATCAATTCCCTTATATAACTAAAGAATTTCTAGACTCAACTTCGACCAGTTTGGCTTGGTAATCCTACAGGCAGTCAGGCTCTGATACCAAAGCTGTCAGGACCCCAACTCAATGGCACACCGATCTAGCATGTAACACCTCATATCACTTTGCGGCCTCACGCACAGTATTCCCACGGGTGTCGCCTTACCAGGCCCGGGACCATTTGCGCCTTTTGGCACACGTATATGACAGTGTCGCTAGGATCCATATGACAAGGAGCCTGTGCTGACATGGCTAGTTGTGAACCCAAAGTGACACTAACTTACAGGGACGTGCATACATGACCCAGCAATAAACGTGTCGGTCGTCAGCGAGTGAATCCGGGTTGTAGCAACTGGGCTACCAGGACTCTGATAAACCGGGCTGTAGCAGGCTAACAGGACTCCGGTAGACACCGCATGACATTTCCCCGAAGGGACAGACAGAGGAACGAAGAAGGACACATGCCGGCCAGCCTAAGTGTTCCGAAGCAGTAGCAAGCTACCATGGCTTAGTGGAAGCACTAGGAGACATTTCCCAGTAAGAGAGGCTACCATGGATAAACAACTAGATAGTCAGATCCCACACATACCAAGCATTTCAATATCATACACACAATATGCTCGATATGTGCAAATACAACATGGCATCACAACATGACTCTACAACTCAAGTATTTTATTCAATAGGCTCCGAAGAGAGTGATATTACAAACATGGGTCTCATGACCCAACATTCAGAGCATACAAGTCAAACACAAGCGGAAGCTTAACATGTCTGAGTACAGACATCTATAAATGAAAAAGGCTGAGAAGCCTGACTATCTACCAGATCCTGCCGAGTGCACAAGATCGTAGCTGAGGTATCAAGCTAAACGTCGAAGTCCACGCGGAACTACTAGTGAGTCTGAAGTCTCTCTGCAAAAACATAAAATAGGCAAACGTGAGTCCAAATGTACCCAGCAGGACTTACATCAGAACTAACTACATATGCACCATTATCAACAAAGGGGATGGTGGGGTTAACTACAGCAAGCTAGCTTTGACTCAGTGGCTATCCTGAACTACGACTGCAAGTAACTCTTTTGAGGTGGCGCACACGAGTCCACATATTCGTCATATCAATACACCGCTATGGATCCGCTCCCATCTCCCTACGAGAACGCCATCCATAGCACTCACTCTTATCTTGCGCATTTTAGAGTATCCATTTTCACTTGTCTATGAACTGTATAGGCAACCCAAAGGTCCTTTACCGCGGACACGTCTATTCGAATAGATGATGTTAACCCTGCACGGGTGTACTTCTTCATACATGTTTCCACCACTTAGCGTCTGCACACGACATGTGCTCGGCAGACTTCAAGCGAAAGCCGATGTGGGTGTAGACCACGACCTACCTAAACACTCAAGTCTCTAGTCCAGGTTTATCGCCTATTCAGGTTCCATCCACAGGGAGTCCGGCCGAGGTTTCCACATACGGCCCTGAACAACGTGTACAGGGTTCCGCGACACCAAACGGGCGCCCGGCATACCCGGCCATGTGCCTACCGCATCACAGCCCACCCCTCCGGTCAGCGCTGCGCATGGCCTCCAGCATACTAATCACCAGAACTACTTGCAACTCCTGGACATAGGACAAGGGTGATTAAGAAGTCGAGTGGGGTCATATTCCAGGGCCCAATGCATGGTAGTAGTTGTTTCATGGATCACAAACACAGAACTTAGTTCCTGAGGATGGCTTCAATGAGACAACCCACCATGTACTCCTACATGGCCTCTCACCGATACCTTTACCAAATCGTGTTCACACACTTAGCTCTCAACAGTAGGACATGTTCACACACCGATGAATCAGACCTAACACAACTCTAAGCAATAGCAGGCACGACAAACAAGCATGAATGAGTAGGAACATCAGGTCTCAAACAAATCCTACTCATGCTAGTTGGTTTCATCTATTTACTGTGGCAATGACATGTCATGCAGAGGATAAGGGGTTCAACTACCACTGCAAGTAACAGATAAATCGTTGTTGTCCTAATGCAGTAAAAGAGAGCAGGAGCGAGAGAGTGGGATTGTATCGGAATGAACAAGGGGGTTTTTGCTTGCCTGGCACTTCTGAAGATAATATAGTTCTTCATCGGTGTCATCGATCACGTCGTCGGAAACATCGTCTACTGAGAGGGAACGGTTACCGGCAAATAGAGAAGAAATACAATCAATGCAATGCACAATATGATGCATGATCATGACATGGCAATATGCTGTGATTTGGGCTAATGCAGCTAAGAACATAAGGGTTTGAGCTTATTTGAACCAAAGATTCAAATTCAAACTCAAACTATGAATTCATAAAGTGCATTATAATGTTTTGATATGAACAGCAAGGTTAAGTTGCTTAAACATGCATGAAAATGCTATATTCATATTATTTGGATTTTTTGATAATTTTTCATATATAACTTATTTCATTTGGAGTTACGGTTGAATTTTTATGAATTTTAGAAGTTTAGGCAATTTTTTGGATTTTCTAATTATTTAGAATTAAACTAATTCCAGAAAATGCATTACTGCGTCAGCACTACGTCAGCAAGACATAAGCGAGTCAACAGAGCACGGTCCAGGTCAAACTGACCTGTGGGGTCCACTAGTCAGTGACCCAGTGCACGCTTGTGTCGCTAACAAGTGGGGTCGGGTCAATAGCCGCATCAGCAAGTCAGCAGTGACGTGTGGGGCTGGTCAACGGGTGACGTGGCCAGGTCAAACTGACCTGTGGGGCCCGTTGGGTTAGTTTGGTCTAAACAGGAGCTAAGCACGGTTAATTAAGAAGTGGGGCCCATCCGTCAGTGAGCTAAGGGGTTAGTTAGTGGTGTCATTAGCCACTAATGACGGTGCCACGTCAGCTCGCCGGAGTTTCGCCGGCGACGACCAAAAACGCGGCGGGGACGCACTAGGGTGGCTCGGGTTTCGCCTACAGGCCGCGGTTTGAGCCGCGGTTGGTCTCTATGGCTAGCTGGAGCTCGCGCGCATCTAATGGAGCAAGCAGTGTGTGCGGGAGTGGCTGGAGATGACACCGGCGAGCAGCGCGGCGGTGGCCAGAGCTCGAGGGTGCATGGGAACATGGCTGCAACGTGCAAACACACGAACTAATGCGCTCAAGAGCCTCTACGCGGTGTGACTAGCACAACAAACGCACACACGGGGCCATTTGGTCACCGGGCCCACGCCGGTAATGAGCTCGTGCAGCGGCGAGTTTTGGTCGTCGACGAAGCGGCAGCTACGGCGTGCAACCGAGAAAACGGAGAGGAGGTGCAGAAGCAGCAGCTCACAGCTGTTGCAACGGGCGTCGAAGCGGGCTCGGGGAAGGCTGGAGCTGAGCGGGTGGCGAGAGGGATCTCTGGTGGCCGGCGACGGAGGTGATGAAGATGGCGTCGATGCAGGGCCTCCGGCGAGGCATGGCTGGACGGAGAGGACGAAGACGTCGTGGCGGAGCTTGGAGGCTCGATGGGAAGGCGAGGGAAGCACTGTGGCCGCGGCAACGTCGGTCGGCGGTGACGGTTGCGCTCAGGCGTGAGAGGGAGAGAGAGCAGAGGAGGGGAACGGCACGGGAGAGAGTGACAGGGGGCCAGGGGGGTGCGTGGCGTCTCCGTGGCGTTGTCTAGGAGCACCGGGGAGGAGCCAGGCAGGCAGGGAGGGAGGAGGTGGCCGGCGCGGAGCGGCCACACACCTCCGTCCTTCTGGCGGGGGAGGAAGACGACAGGGGGGGGAAGCGGTGGTGGGCTGGGCCGGCCAGCTGCAGTGTTGGGCCGGTTGGCTGGGTTGCCAAGTGGGCTGCACAGGCATTAGGTCCAGGTAAGCTCTCTTTTCCTTTTGTTTTCTGTTTTCTATTTTTTGTAATTGTGTTTGGCTTTATTAAAATGCCAGGGCATTTCCAAAAATCATGAAACTGCTCAATGTCACTGTTTGGAATATTTCCAACAGCAAACATTTCAGTTTGTGATTATTTGAGCATTTAAAATATTATTTAGCAATTAAATGCCCAAATGCAAATACCATATGATTTAATTCAAAAATCCAGAATGGCCAGAAAAATGTACACCATTTTTGGGAGAGGTTCTAGACCAATCCAAAAATGATGAACTTTTGTGAAGGGCATTTTGGGTTCATTGAAATGTTTTTCAGTTGAACCTGGTATTTTCAAGGGGGGTGCTGGGGTTTGTTGATCCCCAATTTAGGTTTAAGAGAAATTTAAACATGATGCAACACAAGACTAGCTAACCTAGAGCAGACCACAACTAGGGATGTGACATGCAATGTTTTCCATGTCTGGAGAAGTTGTATATAAAGGTGATAATTTCACGCACATTGGAAGCCCGCATATAGTGTACTAGAATTAACCGTTCAGTTGTTACTCTTTCGACACTCTTCTTTTAGACCTTAACTGTTTTCAATCTTCATGTCTATTTAGGCAACAGGACGGGGTAAGAAAGTTATAACCAATCGGTGGATTCGTAAGCATCGGGATTTTCTCACTTGTCATGAGATTCGATTGAAGACAATAACGCTAGAACGATATTTAGCCAACCGTGCAACCACTAGATTTGTCACATTCTTCCTGCTGAATGCGAGGTTACTATTGTCCATCAGGCTTAAGTTTATCAGCAGCAAGGTTTTGACGGATGGGCATGTCGAAGAGCAAAAAAAGGAGTTTCAGGTGGGCAAAAGAGCTTCTCAACGTGTCGGGCTTCTATTTACAACATATTGTGGTCATAATCCAGTAAATTTTACGACCCAGGATGTTCATTGTATGGACCTGACCGATCCATTTGACTGTGACTGCCGAAAACAGTGCTGGAGTTAAATGTTGTTGCCCTTTTCAACCTGGGTTTTTTTGTAAACGTGATGAACAATTAACCATTGTGCTTTTGTACAGTTTGTAAGCTGGAGTTAGATGTTCCTGCCCTTTTCAACTCGGCTATGACTATCATATTTTCTTTGAAACAAGGCAAATGGCTTGCCATTCATTTAATTTAGAGTGAAATATTGTAACAAATCCCAACCAAGGGAAATAACATCACTCTCGCCGGCTGCTTGAGCTCACTGTGCATTACAGAAGCCAAGTGATTAGCCCCCACCAGCACCCACAAACTTATTTCAAACTAGCACATCAAATGGGCTGTAAATTTTCATAGGAAAGGTTGCATGACCGTGACAGATTTGGATTCTGACATTTGGGACCCGCGAGGAAATAGCCTATCCAAGGTGGTGTCGACTTACTAGCCAGTCAACAAACGATTCTGCCTACCAGCCGTTGGATTGACATCCAACATCTGTCGTCTATCTTCTATCTCTTGTCTTCTTCCTCCAGCCGCCCAAACCAAACCACCCCGTCGGCTCCGCCTGCTCCCGCCTCCCATGGCTGGATGCGCCTCCGCCGCCCTACCGTACGTACCCTCCGACGTTGGCCAGTCCCTCCCTCTATTCTCCCACACGACCTGTTATTCTCCTGCGATGTCAGCCCCAACACACACCCGCACCCGAACCAATCAACCCTCGTACTCCCCTCTGCCTGCGACTGGACCGGCGCATCTTCCACGGCTCCTGTTCGTTCCGTCTGAGGCCTCGTCGTCGTCCTCTGCCTTGCGGCCTTGGTTTGCTCGCCGTGCGCGATGCGCCTCCCTCTTGCGTTGTCAACATCGTCAACAACCGAGAGGAACAAGGAGATGACTATACGTGGAGAGGATGACAGTAGGGACCCACCAGCGTCATGGCAGTACGCAAGCAAGTGCCTCTATATTACAAGCCCAAAAATATGGTTCCTCCTAATGGTTGGACATCTGGGGCTCATGCCATTGTCAACGTAGTCAATAAACGAGAGAATTACAATACAAGCGGTTGACACCAGGGACCCAGCAGGTCGCGCGGTTTTTTTTAGGAACAAGCAGTTGTTATTTATACTAGTTTTAACGACGGATCAGGGTAACAACGGGGTTGTGCGGGGGCTGTGGCCCGTCTAGCCAGGGTTTTATTTATGTTTACCACATCATGAGCCCAGTTTGTGTTTTTTTCTTACTGAAAATGGCTAGCCTAGTTCTATTTTTTTTAAAGAAATACCCAAACAAGGGGAAGCTTGCTATCCATGTGCCAGAGCCATGAGTTGGTTGCGAGATCTTATGGGTTTCACCTCTAGCCTACCCCAACTTGTTTGGGACTAAAGGCTTTGTTGTTGTTGTTGTAAATACCCAAACAAGGCCTACTTGCTTTATCGGCCCTACTGGGCTGCAAATCTTTCAAGATGAGGAGAGTTTGATTCGGTTTGCCCAGAAATGGGTTGTACATTTTTAAAACACATCAAACCGGGAATTAGTTTCAACTTTTTTTCATTACAAGATTTTAAATTCCATTGATTTTTATGCGTGGACAATTATTTGGATTTTATATTTATATAAATTATTTTTCAAAATAGTTTGAATGTGAATCGATATTTCTAGATTAAAAACAGTTGACCGCACCAAAATATACAAAATTTCGTATACTTTTTAACCGTGGCCACTGTAACGCCCCGGATTCGATGCGCCAGGTGTCCGCCAGTTACTCGCCATCATTGCCATGTTATTTGCTTCCGTGTTGCATTTTATCATGTCATCATGTGCATTTCATTTTGCATACGTGTTAGTCTCATGCACCGGAGCATTTTCCCCGTTGTCCGTTTTGCAATCCGGTGCTCCTATGCCCTCCGGCGTTCCCCTTTCATCTCTCGTTGTGAGAGGGTGTTAAACTTTCTCGGAATGGCTCGAGTCTTGCCAAGTGGCCTTGGTACAGCACCGGTAGACCGCCTGTCAAGTTTCGTGCCATTTGGAGTTCGTTTGGTACTCCAACGGTTAACCGGGTGACCGTAAAGCCCCTCTCTCTTTGCAGCCCAACACCCCTTCCAAAGTGGCCCAAAACCCACCTAACTCCCCTCCATGCTCTCGGTCGTTCGATCACGATCGTGTGGGCGAAAACCGCTCCTCATTTGGACTCTCCTAGCTCCCAGAAACTATAAATAGACCCTCCCCTTCCAAATTCGCGAATGAAAATCCCCCCTAACCCTAGCCCCGCTCCTCTCCGCCACCGGACACGTCCGGATCGGGCCAGACATGTCCGCCGGACACATCACCCCGTCCAATAGGACGCCGACACCTCAACGCCGCCGCCTCCCTCCTCCACTCCCCGCGCGCCACGTGGGCGCCGCCGGCTCCCCGCGTC
>NC_041393.1:574820591-574832916 GCF_002162155.2 Triticum dicoccoides
GCGCCATGGCCGCGCCTCCCACCGCCCGCTCCGCCGGCACCGTCCCCCGACGCCCCAGGCCTCCTCGTCGCCGGCCGTCGCCGCCCGCGACCCCGGCCGCCGGACGCCGCCCCGGTCGCCTCCTCTGCTCCCCGTCGCCGACGCCCTCCTCCCCAAGCTCCGGCCGCCGTCTTCCTCTCCTCCGGCGAAACTCCGGCAGGATTCCGGCGAGATCCACCGAAGGTTGACTTTCCCCCCTCCAAAACTCTGCCAAGTCCCCAGTCTATGTTAATTTTCATGCCATGTTCGACCTACTATATCTCTGCATCTGTAGCTCCGTTTTGGGTGTGTAATATGTCAAATTGTTCGCCTCGACGAGTACATCATTTCATTCCATTGCATCATATTCATTTGAGCTCATCTTGGTGCCTGAATCATTGTTGTAACAGTGCTTCATAATGTTTTCTGCTGTCTGTTATCAGAACGAGCTCATTTGTCTTTTTTGCCATGATTGATGTGTGCATCCTATGAGGTTGATGCCTTCATGTGTTTTGAACTATGCCATGTCTTCTTTAAAGAGGTGCTTACCATGTATTTTTGTGATCAATGTGGTGACTAGCACAAGCATGCAAACTAGGCATCGTGATGTTGCTGATTTTAGTCCCTGTTCTGCTGTTATTTTCATGCCATGTAAACTTGATGCTACAGAGAGATCCTTGCATATTTAGAGATACTTCAGTAAGGGTGTTTTGAATATATGGTTATTGTCTATCCATTCATGCCCTTTGTTGTAATTATGGAGTTGTCTAGCATGTCATTTTCGTGCTCTAATTTTGCTTCAAAATGTTTCCTGGCAGATTGTTTACATGTTATTCAATTTGGCCAAGCTTGTTGTAGTTGATCCTTGCATGCTATGGACTTGTTCTTGACTTGGTTTGTTTCACAAACATGTCTTCTTGATGATGTTATGCTTATCTTGTCATGCAATGACTTGTGGTGAGTGAATCGAGCTTGTTAAGTAGTGTACATGATGTTGCTGTTTTGCTAGGCTGAATCTGTTATTTCGTGATGCGATGTAAACCTACTCCTACTAATCACTCTATGCATAATATGGAGATGTTCTATAAACATGTTTTGGTCTACATGTATTTCTATATCCATCCATGCCCCTGATAGCATTTATAGCTTGTTGTAACCTGTTGTAATCTTGCTCCAAAGTTGCTCCATAATGTTGCTGTCAGCGTGTTAACATTAAGTTCAGTTGTTCTCATGTGTTTTCCTAGTGATACATGCACCCTATGACCTTGCTATTGCCATTCTTAGCTTCACAAACATGCCTTATTACTGTTGGGTGCCTTTCCATGCCATGTAATGCTCTGTAGAGAGTTGCACAAGCTCATCTACATGCCTTCATAATTCTATTTCTGCCATGCTTGAATCTGTAATATAACTTGCTATGTTTACGTGGGTGCCATCATATTTTCTGAACCTTTTTGGCTTATGGTCAGTAAAGGAGTTTTGATCTATGCTTTGAGTAGAATCATGCCATGCCTTTGCTTGCCATTATAAGTTCCTGTAACATGTTGTTTGATAGCTCTAAACATTGCATCGTGATGTTATTTTCTGCAAAGGCTGAAATTGTTATAATTTGCAATCTTACCATGTGTGTTTGAGTATGTTCTATTGATTTCTGGAGATAGTTCAGTGTCCATGTTTTGTTGTGCTTTACCTGTACATCATGCCCATGCCTTTTTTATTATGTTGGGGTGATGTAGCATGTTGTTTTGATGCTTGCAATATGCCTAGTTGCTGTTTTGGACAGCTTGTCCTTCAAACTTGTATAGAGTGCATGTGTTGAACCGTTGCTCCATTTTGAGTGTGCTTTATATGAAACTTGCTTGATTTTGCATGTAGCTTCATATTATCATGTTGCATCCATGTTTTGAGGTGTTTTGCTTGATGTTTGGGTGCATTTTGCATCAATGCCATGTTTTACTTGTTTTGCTCGTATCTTCTAGGCCGTAACTCCGAACTAAATGAACTTTATATGTAACTTGACTACAATCTCGTGTAGATCATCTTGGTGCATATTAACTTGATGTTTAACAACTTGAACAAAAGGTTTATTCATATCTGGACCATTTTCGAAATATGCATATGAGGACTTACCGGAATGGTTGTATGTTGTTCCCGGCCTCATTTAAACTTGCCTTGATGTGTTGCTCTTGTTTGCATCATCTCATGCCATGAGTAGCTTCATGTAGCTTTGCCATGCATCATGCTTGTTGTGCATCATGCCTTATTCATGTGTGGTGTGTTTACTATGTTGTGTCCTTCTTTTCGATAGTTCATGTTTCGTTGCGATCGTGAGGATTCGTTCGTCTACGCTTGGTTCGGCTTCATCCGTTCGTCTTCTTCATGGACTCGTTCTTCTTCCTTGCGGGATTTCAGGCAAGATGACTGCTACCCTGGATCTCACTACTATCATTGCTATGCTAGTTGCTTCGTTCTATCGCTATGCTGCGTTACCTATCTTTTGCTCATCAAGCCATCCCAAATTGCCATGAACCTCTAACCTTTGACACCTTTCCTATGCAAACTGTTGTTTGGCTATGTTACCGCTTTGCTCAGCCCTCTTATAGCGTTGCTATTTGCAGGTGAAGTTGAAGATTTCTCCATGGTGGACAGGTTTTTGATTGGGATATCACAATATCTCTTATATTATTAATGCATCTATATACTTGGTAAAGGGTGGAAGACTCAGCCTTTTGCCTAGTGTTTTGTTCCACTGTTGCCGCCCTAGTTTCCGTCATACCGGTGTTATGTTCCCGGATTTTGCGTTCCTTACGCGGTCGGGTGATTTATGGGACCCCCTTGACAGTTCGCTTTGAATAAAACTCCTCCAGCAAGGCCCAACCTTGGTTTTACATTTGCCTCACCTAGCCATTTTTCCCTTGGGAGTCGCGCTCTCGAGGGTCATCTTTATTTTATCCCCCCCGGGCCAGTGCTCGTCCTGAGTGTTGGTCCAAACTGTCAGCCGCCGGTGGCCACCAGGGGCAACTCTGGGCTGGCCTACCGGAAGTTTGGATAATCCGGTGTGCCCTGAGAACGAGATATGTGCAGCTCCTATCGAGATTTGTCGGCACAGCGGGAGGCTTTGCTGGTCTTGTTTTACCATTGTCAAAATGTCTTGTAAACCGGGATTCCGAGTCTGATTGGGTCTTCCTGGGAGAAGGTCTATTCCTTCGTTGATCGTGAGAGCTTGTCATGGGCTAAGTTGGGACACCCATGCAGGGTATAATCTTTCGAATGTCGTGCCTGCGGTTATTGGCAGATGGGAATTTGTTAATGTCCGGTTGTAGATAATTTGACACCAGATCCGAATTAAAACGCATCAACCGCGTGTGTAGCCGTGATGGTCTCTTCTCGGCGGAGTCCGGGAAGTGAACACGGTTTCTGGGTTATGTTTGACGTAAGTAGGAGTTCAGGATCACTTCTTGATCATTGCTAGCTTCACGACCGTTCTGCTTGTTCTCTTCTCGCTCTTAATTGCGTATGTTAGCCACCATATATGCTTAGTCACTGTTGCAGCCTCACCACTTTACCCCTTCCATTTCCCTTTAAGCTTTGCTAGTCTTGATACCCATGGTAATGGGATTGCTGAGTCCTCGTGGCTCACAGATTACTACAACAACAGTTGCAGGTACAGGTTTATGCGATGGTCATGACGCGAGAGCGATGCTTGCTTGCGTTGAGTTCTTCTTCTCCTTCTTCTTTGATCAGGGGATAGGTTCCAGGTCGGCAGCCTGGGCTAGCAGGGTGGATGTCGTTTGAGTTTATGTTTGTGATTCATCCATAGTCGGATGATGCTCTTATGTATTGTGATGTTGTATTCATGTGGCATTGTATGCCTCTTGTATGTATCCCCATCTATTATGTAATGTTGATGTAATGATATCCACCTTGCAAAAGCGTTTCAATATGCGGGTCTATCCTTGGTGGGACCTTCGAGTTCCTTTTGGATAGGGTCGCATATTGGGCGTGACAAGTTGGTATCAGAGCCTCGACCGACCTTAGGAGCCCCCTTGATTGATCGTGTAGTTTGGACGTTGTTGAGTCTAGAGGAAAAACCATTTTCGGAGTCTAGTTATATCGGAGAGTAGGAATTCTTTTTACTCCTCAGCCCCTTCGTCGCTCTGGTAAGGAATCTTGACGTAGGTGTTTTGAATTACTCCTCTTCCCCTTCAAATTTTTCTTTAGGATCACGCAGTTGGTTTTCCGATCGTTGTTCCTCAGCTCTTTTCATCCGGTGCATTTCTCGTTAAGTCGACTCGAGCCTCTTCATCTTTGCCAAGTTCAATCCTCAGTTGTTTTCTTTTCCCACCTGCCCACCCCTTCTTCTTCTCGGAACCGGAGTCCGTAATCGAGTATCCATCCTACTCGAGTGAAGTCTTTGCTTTCTTTCCTCAATGATTTCAACCGGTGTTTTTTTTTCTCTTCAAGTTATTCGTCGGTTTCCCCCTTCCAAGTTGCCTTTGTTTTCCCGCCCTCCCACCCTTTTTCTTCCCGGAGTCTGACCTCTCTCAACCATCAATTTCATTCGTGTGGAGCCTCTTCAGTCTTCCCTCAATTATCTCAACCGGTGAATTCTCTTTTTTATTCGACATTCTTCATCTCTTTTCCGGTGGACTCAATTCAAGTTTTTCGGGTTGATCATATTCTTTTTCTCGGCTCAAGTGTTCTCCTTTCTCGTTCGCCTCTCACCAGTTTATCCTTCCGGAGTGTTCAAGACATCTCAGGAGATTCGTCTGTGTTTGAATTAATTCGAGGTTGTCACCTCATTCAAATATTTCAATTGTTCCGGTGCATCATCTACCTCTTCAACAATCCTTTTCAACGGTGTTATCTCTTCAGTGGGCCCTAACCCACAGGTCTTTTCCCAGGATCTTACCTGACTCTTCTAATTCCCCCGGAGTGATTCACAAATTCTTTCGGAGTCTGACGTAAGAATGAATTTCATCAGTCAGATGCCTTTCCAAGATCGATTTCAAATCATTTCATTGTTGGCTCAACCTCTTTGCTTTTTCATTCTCCCGGAGTATCTCAGCAATTTTGTTGGTGTTTCTCGTCGTCATTTGAAGATCAAAGGGGAGTTTTCCTCTAAATCTTGTCTGTTCTCTCGAAGTTTCGTGGTTCTAGCTTCATGTTATCCTCTTGAATCATTTCAGTTTGTCAGATATTCTTTCTTAACCATCCGGAGTTTGTCAGAAGTTGTCTTTCCGTTTCTTTTCACCGGAGGTCATCATTCCAGTTATCATTCTCTATTTACCCCGGTGCTTCGTTCAAGAGTTCTTTAATCAGCTCGTGATCTCTTTGTTCTTTTGCATCTAAATCCCCTAGAGCATATTGGTTCTTCTAATTCTTCCCAGTGATTAAGTCTCTTTCATCAGTCATTTTAGAATTCTTACGGTGGTTCATTCAAGATTTTTTTCCTTGAGTATCATTTTAATTCATTCGTTCTTTCCAATCCTACCGGTGGTTCATGAAGACTTTCTCAAGTTTTGTGCTATATTCCCCTTAATCCTTTTCAACAAGAATAAGTAGTATGCAAAAATCCATTGCTGGTCATCAATTTAATTTGATGAAGGATAAGCATACAATAAATCTTATTCTTATTTCATCCAAGTGAGTAATCCATTCCTTCAGAGTTTGTTCTTGATGAATAAATTCTAGTTCCAGGTGTTCTCATCTTTTCTTTTCCCGGAGTTCAATTTCCTCGGACATTTCGTCGGAACCCCCATCTAAATCATCACAAGGCTCATCTTATTCTTTCATCCTTCATTTTTCTCGTCATCCTTTTCGTACCAGAGTTCTTCATGCTGGTTTTTCACGATTTAATTCATTCTTCAAGAGTTCATCAAGATTTTGTTGCTGGAGTTCAAGTATCTTTTCTTCTCGCGTCTCGAAGTGCAAGTAACTCTTCATTTTCTTTTGAAGTGGAGTTTTGCATTTCTTCGTTCTTCTCAGCTATCCAATCATTTCCGTTTGTGTCCAGTTATCATCTTATGATTTTTAGATGTTAACCATAACTCCACAACAAGCTTATTCTTTTGTTGTTGATTGTCTCAACAACTCCATTCAATCCTTCTAAGTTCTTTTCATTCAATTCTTTCAATTCCTCCGGAGGATTTGCGTTGTTCATATCATCAAGTGTCATCCCATCTTATGAAGCTCATATTCTATTCTTTCCTTGTTCAACCGGAGTGCTTCCTAAATCCTTTCATTCTTATTCGTTTCTTATCTCATTCTAACCGGAGTGCTTTCATAGTCTATCTGATTTCGTGAGCTTTTGATTCTCGTCATTCTCGTCGTTCCCCTCTTCTTCTCGAGTGCTCTCAATTCTTTGATTCTTCTCTTCAGTTCTTGTTTCACCTCATCCATTTTCTCTTCCGTCTTGGTCCTAAGATCTCGGGACGAGATCTCTTGTTAGTGGAGGAGTGTTGTAACGCCCCGGATTCGATGCGCCAGGTGTCCGCCAGTTATTCGCCGTCGTTACCATGTCATTTGCTTGCGTGTTGCATTTTATCATGTCATCATGTGCATTTCATTTTGCATATGTGTTCGTCTCATGCACCCGAGCATTTTCCTCATTGTCCGTTTTGCAATCCGGCGCTCATATGCCCTCCGGCGTTCCCCTTTCATCTCTCGTTGTGAGCGGGTGTTAAACTTTCTCGGAATGGCCCGAGTCTTGCCAAGTGGCCTTGGTACAGCACCGGTAGACCGTCTGTCAAGTTTCGTGCCATTTGGAGTTCGTTTGGTACTCCAACGGTTAACCGGGTGACCGTAAAGCCCCTCTCTCTTTGCAGCCCAACACCCCTTCCAAAGTGGCCCAAAACCCACCTAACTCCCCTCCATGCTCTCGGTCGTTCGATCACGATCGTGTGGGCGAAAAACGCTCCTCATTTGGACTCTCCTAGCTCCCAGAAACTATAAATAGACCCTCCCCTTCCAAATTCGCGGATGAAAATCCCCCCTCACCCTAGCCCCGCTCCTCTCCGCCGCCGGACACGTCCGGATCGGGCCGGACATGTCCGCCGGACACATCACCCCGTCCAATAGGACGCCGACACCTCAGTGCTGCCGCCTCCCTCCTCCACTCCCCGCGCGCCACGTGGGCGCCGCCGGCTCCCCGCGCCGCCGGCCCGCCCGCAGCCCGCATCAGGCCCGCGCGGGCCCAGATCCGTGCCGCCTGGCCCGCGGCTCCGCCCGCCGACGACCCCGCCATCGCAGCCCCGCTCCGCCCCGCGCCGGCGAGCGCCTCCCTCCGCGTCGCCCGGCCTCGCCGCCGCGCGCCATGGCCGCGCCTCCCGCCGCCTGCTCCGCCGGCACCGTCCCCAGCCGCCCCGGGCCTCCTCGTCGCCGGCCGCGCCCCCGGCCGCCGGACGCCGCCCCGGTCGCCTCCTCTGCTCCCCGTCGCCGACGCCCTCCTCCCCAAGCTCCGGCCGCCGTCTTCCTCTCCTCCGGCGAAACTCCGGCGGGATTCCGGCGAGATCCACCGAAGGTTGACTTTCCCCCCTCCAAAATTCTGCCAAGTCCCAAGTGTGTGTTAATTTTCATGCCATGTTCGACCTGCTGTATCTCTGCATCTGTAGCTCCGTTTTGGGCACGTAATATGTCAAATTGTTCACCTCGACGAGTACATCATTTCATTCCATTGCATCATATTCATTTGATCTCATCTTAGTGCCTGAATCATCGTTGTAAGAGTGCTTCATAATGTTTTCTGCTGTCTGTTATCAGAACGAGCTCATTTGTCTTTTTTGCCATGATTGATGTGTGCATCCTATGAGGTTGATGCCTTCATGTGTTTTGAACTATGCCATGTCTTCTTTAAAGAGGTACTTACCATGTATTTTTGTGATTGATGTGGTGACTAGCACAAGCATGCAAACTAGGCATCGTGATGTTGCTGATTTTAGTCCCTGTTCTGCTGTTATTTTCATGCCATGTAAACTTGATGCTACAGAGAGATCCTTGCATATTTAGAGATACTTCAGTAAGGGTGTTTTGAACATATGGTTATTGTCTATTCGTTCATGCCCTTTGTTGTAATTATGGAGTTGTCTAGCATGTCATTTTCGTGCTCTAGTTTTGCTTCAAAATGTTTCCTGGCAGATTGTTTACATGTTATTCAATTTGGCCAAGCTTGTTGTAGTTGATCCTTGCATGCTATGGACTTGTTCTTGACTTGGTTTGTTTCACAAACATGTCTTCTTGATGATGCTATGCTTATCTTGTCATGGAATGACTTGTGGTGAGTGAATCGAGCTTGTTAAGTAGTGTACATGATGTTGCTGTTTCGCTAGGCTGAATCTGTTATTTCGTGATGCAATGTAAACCTGCTCCTACTAATCACTCTATGCATAATATGGAGATGTTCTATAAACATATTTTGGTCTACATGTCTTGATCTATCCATCCATGCCCATGTTAGCATTTATAGCTTGCTGTAACCTGTTGTAATCTTGCTCCAAATTTGCTTCATAATTTTGCTGTCAGCCTGTTAACATTAAGTTCAGTTGTTCTCATGTGTTTTCCTAGTGAGCCATGCACCCTATGACCTTGCTATTTCCATGCTTAACTTCAAAAACATGCCTTATTACTGTTGGGTGCCTTGCCATTCCATGTAATGCTCTGTAGAGAGTTGCACAAGCTCATCTACATGCCTTCATAATTCTGTTTCTGCCATGCTTGAATCTGTAATATAACTTGCTATGTTTACGTGGGTGCCATCATATTTTCTGAACCTTTTTGGCTTATGGTCAGTAAAGGACTTTTGATCTATGCTTTGAGTAGAATCATGCCATGTCTTTGTTTGCCATTATAAGTTCCTGTAACATGTTGTTTGATAGCTCTAAATATTGCATCGTGATGTTATTTTCTGCAAAGGCTGAAATTATTATAACTTGCAATCTTACCATGTGTGTTTGAGTATGTTCTAGTGATTTCTGGAGATAGTTCAGTGTTCATGTTTTGTTGTGCTTTACCTGTACATCATGCCCATGCCTTTTTTATTATGTTGGGGTGCTGTAGGATGTTGTTTTGATGCTTGCAATATGCCTAGTTGCTGTTTTGGACAGCTTGTCCTTTAAACTTGTATAGAGTGCATGTGTTGAACCGTTGCTCCGTTTTGAGTGTGCTTTATATGAAACTTGCTTGATTTTGCATGTAGATTCATATTATCATGTTGCATCCATGTTTTGAGGTGTTTTGCTTGATGTTTGGGTGCATTTTGCATCAATGCCATGTTTTACTTGTTTTGCTCATATCTTCTAGGCCGTAACTCCGAACTAAATGAACTTTATATGTAACTTGACTAGAATCTCGTGTAGATCATCTTGGTGCATCTTAACTTGATGTTTAACAACTTGAACATAAGGTTTATTCAGATCTGGACCATTTTCGAAATATGCATATGAGGACTTACCGGAATGGTTGTATGTTGTTCCCGGCCTCATTTAAACTTGCCTTGATGTGTTCCTCTTGTTTGCATCATATCTTGCCATGAGTAGCTTCATGTAGCTTTGCCATGCATCATGCTTGTTGTGCATCATGCCTTGTTCATGTGTGGTGTGTTTACTATGTTGTGTGCTTCTTTTCGATAGTTCCTGTTTCGTTGCGATCGTGAGGATTCGTTCATCTACGCTTGGTTCGGCTTCATCTGTTCATCTTCTTCATGGACTCGCTCTTCTTCCTTGCGGGATTTCAGGCAAGATGACCGCTACCCTGGATCTCACTACTATCATTGCTATGCTAGTTGCTTCGTTCTATCGCTATGCTACATTACCTATCTTTTGCTCATCAAGCCATCCCAAATTGCCGTGAACCTCTAACCTTTGACACCTTTCCTATGCAAACCGTTGTTTGGCTATGTTACCGCTTTGCTCAGCCCTCTTATAGCGTTGCTAGTTGCAGGTGAAGTTGTAGATTTCTCCATGGTGGACAGGTTTTTTATTGGGATATCACAATATCTCTTATATTATTAATGCATCTATATACTTGGTAAAGGGTGGAAGACTCGGCATTTTGCCTAGTGTTTTGTTCCACTCTTGCCGCCCTAGTTTCCGTCATACCGGTGTTATGTTCCCGGATTTTGCGTTCCTTACGTGGTCAGGTGATTTATGGGACCCCCTTGACAGTTCGCTTTGAATAAAACTCCTCCAGCAAGGCCCAACCTTGGTTTTACATTTGCCTCACCTAGCCCTTTTTCCCTTGGGAGTCACGCTCTCGAGGGTCATCTTTATTTTATCCCCCCCCCCGGGCCAGTGCTCGTCGTGAGTGTTGGTCCAAACTGTCAGCCGCCGGTGGCCACCAGGGGCAACTCAGGGCTGGCCTACCAGATGTTTGGACAATTCGGTGTGCCCTGAGAACGAGATATGTGCCGCTCCTATCGGGATTTGTCGGCACAGCGGGAGGCTTTGCTGATCTTGTTTTACCATTGTCAAAATGTCTTGTAAACCGGGATTCCGAGTCTATTCGGGTCTTCCTGGGAGAAGGTCTATTCCTTCGTTGATCGCGAGAGCTTGTCATGGGCTAAGTTGGGACACCCCTGCAGGGTATAATCTTTCGAAAGCCGTGCATGCGGTTATTGGCAGATGGGAATTTGTTAATGTTCGGTTGTAGATAACTTGATACCAGATCCGAATTAAAATGCATCAACCGCGTGTGTAGCCGTGATGGCCTCTTCTCGGCGGAGTCCGGGAAGTGAACACGGTTTCTGGGTTATGTTTGACGTAAGTAGGAGTTCAGGATCACTTCTTGATCATTGCTAGCTTCAGGACCGTTCTGCTTGTTCTCTTCTCGCTCTTAATTGCGTATGTTAGCCACCATATATGCTTAGTCGCTGCTGCAGCCTCACCACTTTACCCCTTCCATTTCCCTTTAAGCTTTGCTAGTCTTGATACCCATGGTAATGGGATTGCTGAGTCCTCGTGGCTCACAGATTACTACAACAACAGTTGCAGGTACAGGTTTATGCGATGGTCATGACGCGAGAGCGATGCTTGCTTGTGTTGAGTTCTTCTTCTGCTTCTTCTTTGATCAGGGGATAGGTTCCAGGTCGGCAGCCTGGGCTAGCAGGGTGGATGTCGTTTGAGTTTCTGTTTGTGATTCATCCGTAGTCGGATGATGCTCTTATGTATTGTGATGTTGTATTCATGTGGCATTGTATGCCTCTTGTATGTATCCCTATCTATTATGTAGTATTGATGTATATCCACCTTGCAAAAGCGTTTCAATATGCGGGTCTATCCTTGGTGGGACCTTCTGAAGGAAATATGCCCTAGAGGCAATAATAAAGTTATTATTTATTTCCTCATATCATGATAAATGTTTATTATTCATGCTAGAATTGTATTAACCCGAAACATGATACATGTGTGAATACATAGACAAACATATAGTCACTAGTATGCCTCTACTTGACTAGCCCGTTAATCAAAGATGGTTATGTTTCCTAACCATAGACATGTGTTGTCATTTGATTACTGGGATCACATCATTAGAACAATGATGTGATTGACATGACCCATTCCGTTAGCATAGCACTTGATCGTTTAGTATATTGCTATTGCTTTCTTCATGACTTATACATGTTCCTGTAACTATGAGAAATATGCAACTCCCGTTTACCGGAGGAACACTTTGGGTACTACCAAACGTCACAACGTAACTGGGTGATTATAAAGGAGTACTACAGGTGTCTCCGAAGGTACATGTTGAGTTGGCGTATTTCGAGATTAGGTTTTGTCACTCTGATTGTCGGAGAGGTATCTCTGGGCCCTCTCGGTAATGCACATCTTTATAAGCCTTGCAAGCAATGTGACCAAATGAGTTGGTTACGGAATGATGCATTACGGAACGAGTAAAGAGACTTGCCGGTAATGAGATTGAACTAGGTATTGGATACCGACGATCAAATCTCGGGCAAGTAACATACCGATGACAAAGGGAACAACGTATGTTGTTATGCGGTTTGACCGAGAAAGATCTTCGTAGAATATGTAGGAACCAATATGGGCATCCAGGTTCCGCTATTGGTTATTGACCAAGAATAGTTCTAGGTCATCTCTACATAGTTCTCGAACCCGTAGGGCCGCACGCTTAACGTTACGATGACAGTTTTATTATGAGTTTATAAGTTTTGATGTACCGAAGTTTGTTCGGAGTCCCGGATGTGATCACGGACGTAACGAGGAGTCTCGAAATGGTTGAGACATAAAGATTGATATATTGGACGACTATATTCGGACACCGGAAGTGTTCCGGGTGATTTCGGAGAAAACCG
>NC_041393.1:574833223-574839336 GCF_002162155.2 Triticum dicoccoides
AGGGGGGGCGGCGCCCCCCTCTTTCCTTCCCCCCTCTCACCCTTCCTTTCCCCTCCTAGTAGGAGTAGGAAAGGGGGAGTCCTACTCCTACTAGGAGGAGGACTCCTCCTCCTTGGCACGCCCACAAGGGCCGGCCGGCCTCCCCCCTCCCTCCTTTATATACGGGGGCAGGGGGCACCCCATGACACACAAGTTGATCTACGGATCGTTCCTTAGCCGTATGCAGTGCCCCCCTCCACCATATTCCACCTCGATCATATCGTCGTGGAGTTTAGGCGAAGCCCTGCGCCGGTAGAACATCATCATCGTCACCACGCCGTCGTGCTAACGGAACTCATCCCCGAAGCTTTGCTGGATCGGAGCCCGGGGTTCGTCATCGAGCTGAACGTGTGCTGAACTCGGAGGTGCCGTACGTTTGATGCTTGGATCGGTCGGATCGTGAAGACGTACGACTACATCAACCGCGTTGTGCTAACGCTTCCGCTTACAGTCTACGAGGGTACGTGGACAACACTCTCCCCTCTCGTTGCTATGCCATCACCATGATCTTGCGTGTGCGTAGGAAATTTTTTGAAATTACTACGTTCCCCTACAGTGGCATCCGAGCCTAGGTTTTATGTGTTAATGTTATATGCATGAGTGGAACACAAGTGAGTTGTGGGCGATACAAGTCATACTGCTTACCAGCATGTCATACTTTGGTTCGGCGGTATTGTGAGATGAAGCGGCCCGGACCGACATTACGCGTACGCTTACGCGAGACTGGTTTCACCGTTACGAGCACTTGTGCTTAAAGGTGGCTGGCGGGTGTTTGTCTCTCTCACTTTAGCTGAATCGAGTGTGGCTACGCCCGGTCCTTGCGAAGGTTAAAACATCACCAACTTGACGAACTATCGTTGTGGTTTTTATGCGTAGGTAAGAACGGTTCTTGCTAAAGCCCGTAGCAGCCACGTAAAATTTGCAACAACAAAGTAGAGGACGTCTAACTTGTTTTTGCAGGGCATGTTGTGATGTGATATGGTCAAGATGTGATGCTATATTATATTGTATGAGATGATCATGTTTTGTAACTGAAGTTATCGGCAACTGGCAGGAGCCATATGGTTGTCGCTTTATTGTATGAAATGCAAACGCCCTGTAATTGCTTTACTTTATCTCTAAGCGGTAGCGATAGTCATAGAAGAAATAGATGGCATAATGACAACGATGCTACGATGGAGATCAAGGTGTCGCGCCGGTGACGATGGTGATCACGATGGTGCTTCGAAGATGGAGATCACAAGCACAAGATGATGATGGCCATATCATATCACTTATATTGATTGCATGTGATGTTTATCATTTATGCATCTTATCTTGCTTTGATTGACGGTAGCATTTTAAGATGATCTCTCACTAATAATCAAGAATTGTTCTCCCTGAGTATGCACCGTTGCGAAAGTTCTTCGTGCTGAGACACCACGTGATGATCGGGTGTGATAGGCTCTATGTTCAAATACAACGGGAGCAAAACAGTTGCACACGCGAAATACTCACGTCATACTTGACGAGCCTAGCATATACAGATATGGCCTCGGAACACGGAGACCGAAAGGTCGAGCATGAATCATATAGTAGATATGATCAACATAGTGATGTTCACCATTGAAACTACTCCATCTCACGTGATGATCGGACATGGTTTAGTTGATTTGGATCACGTGATCACTTAGATGACTAGAGAGATGTCTGTCTAAGTGGGAGTTCTTAAGTAATATGATTAATTGAACTTAAAGTTATCATGAACTTAGTACCTGATAGTATTTTGCTTGTCTATGTTTGTTTGTAGATAGATGGCTCGTGTTGTTGTTCCGTTGAATTTTAATGTGTTCCTTGAGAAAGCAAAGTTGAAAGATGATGGTAGCAATTACACGGACTGGGTCCGTAACCTGAGGATTATCCTCATTGCTGCACAGAAAAGTTACGTCCTGGAAGCACCGCTGGGTGCCAGGCCTGCTGCTGATGCAACTGACGACGTTAAGAACGTCTGGCAGAGCAAAGCTGATGACTACTCGATAGTTCAGTGTGCCATGCTTTACGGCTTAGAACTGGGTCTTCAACGATGTTTTGAACATCATGGAGCATATGAGATGTTCCAGGAGTTGAAGTTAATATTTCAAGCAAATGCCCGGATTGAGAGATATGAAGTCTCCAATAAGTTCTATAGCTGCAAGATGGAAGAGAATAGTTCTGTTAGTGAACATATACTCAAAATGTCTGGGTATAATAATCACTTGATTCAACTAGGAGTTAATCTTCCTGATGATAGTGTCATTGACAAAATTCTTCAATCACTGCCACCAAGCTACAAGAGCTTCGTGATGAACTATAATATGCAAGGGATGAACAAGACTATTCCCGAGCTCTTCGCGATGCTAAAAGCCGCGGAGGTAGAAATCAAGAAGGAGCATCAAGTGTTGATGGTTAACAAGACCACTAGTTTCAAGAAAAAGGGCAACGGGAAGAAGAAGGGGAACTTCAAAAAGAACAGCAAGCAAGTTGTTGCTCAAGAGAAGAAACCCAAGTCTGGACCTAAGCCTGAAAGTGAGTGCTTCTACTGCAAGCAGACTGGACACTGGAAGCGGAACTGCCCCAAGTATTTGGCGGATAAGAAGGATGGCAAAGTGAACAAAGGTATATGTGATATACATGTTATTGATGTGTACCTTACTAATGCTCGCAGTAGCACCTGGGTATTTGATACTGGTTCTGTTGCTAATATTTGCAACTCGAAACAGGGACTACGGATTAAGCGAAGATTGCCTAAGGACGAGGTGACGATGCACGTGGGAAATGGTTCCAAAGTCGATGTGATCGCGGTCGGCACGCTACCTCTACATCTACCATCGGGATTAGTTTTAGACCTAAATAATTGTTATTTGGTGCCAGCGTTAAGCATGAACATTATATCTGGATCTTGTTTGATGCGAGACGGTTATTCATTTAAATCAGAGAATAATGGTTGTTCTATTTATATGAGTAATATCTTTTATGGTCATGCACCATTGAAGAGTGGTCTATTTTTATTGAATCTCGATAGTAGTGATACACATATTCATAGTGTTGAAACCAAAAGATGCAGAGTTAATAATGATAGTGCAACTTATTTGTGGCACTGCCGTTTAGGTCATATCGGTGTAAAGCGCATGAAGAAACTCCATACTGATGGGCTTTTGGAATCACTTGATTATGAATCACTTGGTACTTGCGAACCGTGCCTCATGGGCAAGATGACTAAAACGCTGTTCTCCGGAACTATGGAGCGAGCGACTGATTTGTTGGAAATCATACATACTGATGTTTGTGGTCCAATGAATGTTGAGGCTCGCGGTGGGTATCGTTATTTTCTCACCTTCACAGATGATTTGAGCAGATATGGGTATATCTACTTGATGAAACACAAGTCTGAAACATTTGAAAAGTTCAACGAATTTCAGAGTGAAGTAGAAAATCATCGTAACAGGAAAATAAAATTTCTACGATCTGAACGTGGAGGAGAATATTTGAGTTACGAGTTTGGTCTACACTTGAAACAATACGGAATAGTTTCGCAACTCACGCCACCCGGAACACCACAACGAAATGGTGTGTCCGAACGTCGTAATCGTACTTTACTAGATATGGTGCGATCTATGATGTCTCTTACTGATTTACCGCTATCGTTTTGGGGTTATGCTTTAGAGACAGCCGCATTCACGTTAAATAGGGCACCATCAAAATCCGTTAAGACGACGCCTTATGAACTGTGGTTTGGCAAGAAACCAAAGTTGTCGTTTCTTAAAGTTTGGGGCTGCGATGCTTATGTGAAGAAACTTCAACCAGATAAGCTCGAACCCAAATCGGAGAAATGTGTCTTCATAGGATACCCAAAAGAGACTATTGGGTACACCTTCTATCACAGATCTGAGGGCAAGATTTTCGTTGCTAAAATCGGATCCTTTCTAGAGAAGGAGTTTCTCTCAAAAGAAGTGAGTGGGAGGAAAGTAGAACTTGATGAGATAAATGTATCTACTCCCTTATTGGAAAGTAGTTCATCACAAGAACCGGTTCCTGTGACAACTACACCAATTAGTGAGGAAGCTAATGATATTGATCATGAAACTTCAGATCAAGTTTCTACTGAACCTCGTAGGTCTACCAGAGTAAGATCCGCACCAGAGTGGTACGGTAATCCAATTCTGGAAGTCATGTTGCTTGACCATGATGAACCTACGAACTATGAGGAAGCGATGATGAGCCCAGATTCCGCAAAATGGTTAGAGGCCATGAAATCTGAGATGGGATCCATGTATGAAAACAAAGTATGGACTTTGGTTGACTTGCCCGATGATCGACAAGCCATTGAGAATAAATGGATCTTTAAGAAGAAGACTGACGTTGATGGTAATATAACTGTCTATAAAGCTCGACTTGTTGCGAAAGGTTTTCGACAAGTTCAAGGGGTTGACTACGATGAGACTTTCTCACCCGTAGCGATGCTTAAGTCTGTCCGAATCATGTTGGCTATTGCTGCATTTCATAATTATGAAATTTGGCAAATGGATGTCAAAACTGCATTCTTGAATGGATTTCTGGAAGAAGAGTTGTATATGATGCAGCCAGAAGGTTTTGTAGATCCAAAAGGTGCTAAAAAAGTGTGCAAGCTCCAGCGTTCCATTTATGGACTGGTGCAAGCATCTCGGAGTTGGAATAAACGCTTTGATAGTGTGATCAAAGCATATGGTTTTATACAGACTTTTGGAGAAGCCTGTATTTACAAGAAAGTGAGTGGGAGCTCTGTAGCATTTCTGATATTATATGTAGATGACATATTATTAATTGGAAATGATATAGAATTTCTGGATAGCATAAAGGGATACTTGAATAAAAGTTTTTCAATGAAAGACCTCGGTGAAGCTGCTTACATATTGGGCATCAAGATCTATAGAGATAGATCAAGACGCTTAATAGGACTTTCACAAAGCACATACGTTGATAAAATTTTGAAAAAGTTCAAAATGGATCAGGCAAAGAAAGGGTTCTTGCCCGTACTACAAGGTGTGAAGTTGAGTCAAACTCAATGCCCGACCACAGCAGAAGATAGAGAGAAAATGAAAGATGTTCCCTATGCTTCAGCCATAGGCTCTATCATGTATGCAATGATGTGTACCAGACCTGACGTATGCTTAGCAATAAACTTGGCAGGAAGGTACCAAAGTAATCCAGGAATGGATCACTGGACAGCGGTCAAGAACATCCTGAAATACCTGAAAAGGACTAAGGATATGTTTCTCGTATATGGAGGTGACAAAGAGCTAGTCGTAAATGGTTACATCGATGCAAGCTTTGACACTGATCCGGACGATTCTAAATCGCAAACCGGATACGTGTTTTTATTAAACGGTGGAGCTGTAAGTTGGTGCAGTTCTAAACAAAGCGTCGTGGCGGGATCTACATGTGAAGCGGAGTACATAGCTACTTCGGAAGTAGCAAATGAAGGAGTTCATTTCCGATCTAGGTGTCATACCTAGTGCATTGGGACCAATGAAAATCTTCTGTGACAATACTGGTGCAATTGCCTTGGCAAAGGAATCCAGATTTCACAAGAGGACCAAGCACATCAAGAGACGCTTCAATTCCATTCGGGACCAAGTCCAAGTGGGAGACATAGAAATTTGCAAGATACATACGGATCTGAATGTTGCAGACCCGTTGACTAAGCCACTCTCACGAGCAAAACATGATCAGCACCAAGACTCCATGGGTGTTAGAATCATTACTATGTAATCTAGATTATTGACTCTAGTGCAAGTGGGAGACTGAAGGAAATATGCCCTAGAGGCAATAATAAAGTTATTATTTATTTCCTCATATCATGATAAATGTTTATTATTCATGCTAGAATTGTATTAACCGGAAACATGATACATGTGTGAATACATAGACAAACATATAGTCACTAGTATGCCTCTACTTGACTAGCTCGTTAATCAAAGATGGTTATGTTTCCTAACCATAGACATGTGTTGTCATTTGATTAATGGGATCACATCATTAGAAGAATGATGTGATTGACATGACCCATTCCGTTAGCA
>NC_041393.1:574840073-574854908 GCF_002162155.2 Triticum dicoccoides
CACATGGGCCTTGGTGGGAAGAGAGAGGGGCGGCCAGGATGGGCCGTGCGCCCCCTCTCCCTCTGGTCCGAATTGGACTAGGAGGGGGGCGGCGCCCCCCTCTTTCCTTCCCCCTCTCCCCCTTCCTTTCCCCTCCTAGTAGGAGTAGGAAAGGGGGAGTCCTACTCCTACTAGGAGGAGGAGGACTCCTCCTTGGCGTGCCCACAAGGGCCGGCCGGCCTCCCCCCTCCCTCCTTTATATACGGGGGCAGGGGGGCATCCCATGACACACAAGTCGATCTACGGATCATTCCTTAGCCGTGTGCGGTGCCCCCCTCCACCATATTCCACCTCGGTCATATCGTCGCGGAGTTTAGGCGAAGCCCTGCGCCGGTAGAACATCATCATCGTCACCACGCCGTCGTGCTGACGGAACTCATCCCCGAAGCTTTGCTGGAGCGGAGCCCGGGGATCGTCATCGAGCTGAACGTGTGCTGAACTCGGAGGTGCCGTACGTTCGGTGCTTGGATCGGTCGGATCGTGAAGACGTACGACTACATCAACCGCGTTGTGCTAACACTTCCGCTTACGGTCTACGAGGGTACATGGACAACACTCTCCCCCCTCGTTGCTATGCCATCACCATGATCTTGCGTGTGCGTAGGAAATTTTTTGAAATTACTACGTTCCCCTACACCTTCGAGTTCCTTTTGGATAGGGTCGCATATTGGGCGTGACAGCCACAATATGGGGTGTAATGCTAACAAAAAGAAGATGGGCTCCAAAAAAATTCTTAAGAATTAGCAAATGGGTTGCACATTATTAGAAATAACGGCAGATGGGTTGTATGTTGTTTTCCACAGATTTGAGGCTGACTTGTGCGCCTACTACAGGTTGAAGCGTATGCTTTCATAAAAGGTTGACGCACACGCAACACCCTGTCAACTTAGTCAACACACGAGAGTAGTGACTGTTGGATGTCCATCCAACGGCTATCGTGCTTCTTCAATCTCTGCTCTTCATGCTCCAGCCGCTCAAACAAGCACCGGCAGGACTGCCTGCTCGCTCCTCCTACGGCTGGCTATGCTGCCACGCAGGCCTCACGGCCCCATCGTACTCCCATCGCTGGCCTAGCCATCCCTCTACTCACCAACACCTGTTGTTATTCTCGAGGGACTGCAGACAAACTAGTAAACCCTCGTACTCCTCCGCGTGGGAAACAACTATCGAGTATTCCCTGGCTCCGTGTCGTTCCCTTCCTAGGCCTCGCCGTCGTCCACCGCCCTGGTGCTCTCGGTGCGGCCTGGTCAACGTGGTCAATGAACGACATCCATCGGAAGTGGACTGTACGTGGAGAGGCTGACAGCTGGGTCCACGGCCGCATGCAAGGAAATGTCTTCTTATTACGCGCAAAATAATGATTCCTCCACCTGACAGCTAGGACCCACAGGAAGGGCCTCTATATTTCACGAAAAAATGTTCCCCCCGCTGACAGGTCGGACCCACCAGCTATATCTTCACACGCAAGGAAGTGCCTCCTTATTACGCCCAAAAAAATGAATACCCCCTGCTAGCTGGGACCCACCATATTGTTGGGCTGACTTGTGGGCCTACTAAGTTGACGGGGACAGAGGGCTTTGTCAACTTAGTCAATACTCCAGTGACCGTATGATGTCCATCCAATGGCCATAGTGCTTCTTCAACCTCTGGTCTTCTTGCTCTAGCCGCCCAAAGCAGCGCCGGTCTTGCCGCCTGCTCCTGCCTCCCGTGGCCGGATGTGCTACCGCGGAGGCCTCACCGCCCCCATACTAATCCCACCACTGGCCAGGCCATCCCTCCACTCACCCACACCCCCTGTTATTCTGCGGCAACGGCAGCCTCACACCGCAGCCAAACCAGTGAACACACATACTCCTCTCCGCGTGGGCATCCACTACCGTGTCTTCCCCGGCTCCGCGTCGTCCCCTTCCTAGGCCTTGCCATCGTCCACCGCTGTGGTGCTCTCGGCACGACGTGGTCAATGTGGTCAATGACCGACTTCCATCGGAAGAGTACTGTACGTGGAGAGGCTGACAGCTGGGTCCACGGCAGCCGCAAGGAAGTGCCTCCTTATTACACAGAAAATAATTATTCCTCCACCTAACAGTAGGGACCCACCGGACGGGCCACCAGAATTTTGCGAAAAAATGTTTCCCCCTGATTGCTGGGACCCACCGGACGGGCCACCGTATTTCGCGAAAAAAACATTCCCCCACCTGTCAGCTCGGACCCACCGAAAGTGCCTCCTTATTACGCACAAAAAAATGAATACTCCCCCGGCTAGCTGGGACCCACCTTGGTGGGAGGCTGACTTGTGAGCCTACTAAGTTGACGGGGACGGAGGGCTTTGTCAACTTAGTCAATATGAACGATTCTAGCTCCAGTGACCGTACGATGTCCATCCAACAGCCGTAGTGCTTCTTCAACCTTTGGTCTTCTTGCTCCAACCGCCCAAAGCAGCACCGGTCGTGTCGCATGCTCCTGCCTCCTGTGGTTGGCTATGCTGCCGCGGAGGCCTCACCGCCCCCTACTATTCCCACCACTGGCCAGGCCCTACGGCGACGGCAGCCTCACACCGCAGCCGAACTAGTGAACCCTCGTACTCCTCTCCGCGCGGGCTTCCACTGCCGCGTCTTTCCCGGCTCCGCGTCGTCCCCTTCCTAGGCCTCGCCGTCGTCCACCGCCGTGGTGCTCTCCGTGCGGCGTGGTCAACGTGGTCAAGGAACGACTTCCATCAGGAGAGTACTGTATGTGGAGAGGCTGACAGCTGGGTCCATGGCGGTCGCAAGGAAGTGCCTCCTTATTACGCGCAAAATAATTATTCCTCCACCTGACAGCAGGGACCCACCGGACGGGCCACCATATTTCGCGAAAAAAACGTTTCCCCCTGATTGCTGGGACCCACCAGCTAGACCTTCGCACGCAAGGAAGTGCATCCGGGCAAAAAAAGGCGACTCGCCCCCTGACTGCTGGGACCCACCAGATACATCTTCGCACGCAAGGAAGTGCCTGACAGCCGGGACCCACCTGGTCGAAGCATACGTAGCATTGTCATTCTGGTCGCGAACGTGTACATACATATATATTGGTCGATGTAGAGGCGCGCACGTGTCGTAGTAGAGGCACGCACGTAGCATGTAGACGTACGTACAGCGGCCAGTGTGCAAGAAAGAACATACGGCCATGTATGTGTACATACGGTCGGGGTCTCGAACGCCTACTCGTGCATACGTACGGCCAGGGCTCGTGTACATGGTTGGATCGGAACGGAGAAACAGCGTCATTGTCGTGTTCATGGGGAGCCAACCGGCTAGGTCAGAATGGTCGTCGTGTTCATCGGGAGGGCTTGGATGGAAGAGGCGATGGAAACGAGGCCCGGTGTACCGCAGAACGGAGGAAACGGCCTTGTGTTCGACCGGCCACGTTTGAAACAGGATCCTGTTCATCGGGAGGGGTCTGGCGTACTGCAAAACGTAGGAAACGGACCTCCTATGGTCGAAACGGGGGTCCTGTTGATCGGGAGGGGTGTGGCGTACCGCAAAACGGACGAAACGGACTTGTGTTGGAGCGCTACGGTCGAAACGGGGGTCCTGTTCATCGGGAGGGGTGTGGAGTACCGCAAAACAGGACTCCACAAGATATTGTTCATCTCCACCGTCGACCTCCTCCAGCCTCCACAGGCTACCGTCGACCTCCTCCAGCCACCACGGGCTCCTGTTCATCCAGCCTCCACCGTGCGCTACTCCACCGGCTATTGTTCAACCACCCCTCCATGGGCTCCTGTTCAACCACCCCTCCACGGGCACCCCTCCACCGTCTACTATTCATCCAGCCCTCCACAGGGTCGCCATGTTCATCCAGCCCTCCACGATCCTGTTCATCCAGCCCCAACCGGCTCGATCGATCGGGGTCCTGTTCATCTAGAGGTAGCATCGATCGGCTTCAGTTAGCAGCAGTAGCAAAGGACTCGCTCGAACGGGTTCAGTTAACAGCCATCGATCGATCGCTCGGGTTCAGTAACGCGTAGCCTGCAGTGCAATCGCTCGGGTTCAGTTAGAGCCCAACGCCTTTCTCGGGTTCAGTTAGAGCCAACGCATCGCACACACACGCGTACGTGTACGAGAGAAACGCGCATCGCTCGGCCGCCGACCACCCACCGTAATCGGGAACTCCCCGAAATTTTCCTCGTCCTCGCTTCTACCACGGTTTTTTCCGTCATGGACGTCCCAAAGAATGTCATGCGGCTGCGTCTCCGACCCGCCCAGGATGAAAAGCCCATTTTCTGTCATGATTTTTTGTCATAGAAGTAGGAGCCCACCACATCTATGATGATACCGGGTTTTGTCACGATTATCGTCATAGAAGTGTCATAAATATGACAGAAAAAAATTTCGTTCGGCCCAAAATGTCACGGATGTGTCTTTTTTTGTAGTGGATAGTCATTCAATTTTGTCGGGATAGGTAAGGTGAGAATGTTCCTGGAGCACATTTTATTAACCACTGATTGAAGTAAGTCAACTGCAATCATAAAAAGCAGCAGAGATAACGGGTCTCCTTCACGAACACCCGTTCTGCAAACAAAATGATTGCCCGGCATGCCATTCAAGAGGACTGAAGAGGACCCCGTGGACAAGATATTCTCAATCCAACTTGTCCAACGGCAATCAAAACCCTTACATTACAAGATTCTAAGGATCACTTCGTGCTCGATGGTGTCAAATGCCTTCGTGAAATCAAGCTTGAGAAGGATGATAGGCCTTTTGGAAGCTTTGCATTGGTGAATATATTCAAAGCACCATGCAAGGCAGTCTTGAATGGATTGGCAACGAATAAAACCGTATTTGTTGCGGCGAATACATTGTAGAATCACTCCCTGGAGACGATTAGCCAAAAGTTTAGTTAAAACTTCAAGCAAGTATTGGTCAATGATATGGGCCAAAAATTACCAACATATTCTGGGCTCAACTTCTTGGGTATGAGGGTGATAAGTGGCGTATTAAGACATTCTAAATTGCATTTCCTATCATAAAACTCCTGAACAAGTTTCATAAAATCATCCTTCAAAATAGACCAACATTTCTTTTAAAAAGTCCGATGAACCCGTCCAGACCCGGAGCATGATCTGTAGGCAGGTTTTAAATTACAACATCCACCTCAGAATCCGAGAATGGCTAAGATAACTCCTCCAGCCCATCAACTCGAGCAATTAATGTGTACAAATCAAAACCCATTTGAATGCCTTTGGATTGGCCCATTCTCTGATTAAAATCAGCCCAGAACATTCCAGCCAACTGTTGATGATCAGTGACAAAGTCATCAGCCAAGGTCTTGATCGAATAAATAGTGTTCCTCCTATACCGTTTCGTTGCCATAGCATGAAAAAAATTCGAGTTCTCCTCACCAACTTTAATGTTTCTGATCGCGCAACGTTGCTTCCAATAAATAAACTACCAATGCAGAGTATCCTCAAGGTGCAATTTAACAATTCTCCTAAAATTGAACTCCGGTCTACTCAAGGGCCTAATCTCCTCCAGACCATCAAGGAAAATAATCACCTTGTTGCAATCAGAAATAAGGGCTTTGACTGTGGACAGATTGAGATGCCATTTCTTGAGAGCATGATAGAGAGCTTTAAATTTAGCAGCTATAGTTAAGGCAATAGAAGATTTGCCCACTTGCCTGTTCCAAACCTGAGAAACACAATCAGTAAAACCAGGAAGATCAATCCAATAATTTTTTAAGCGGAAAACCTTTGCCTTAGGTATGCATGTGGCAATTGTGACCACACACGCTACGTGATCAGAGGCAGAGCGTGCAAGAGGTATAACCAACATGTTGGGGTGATCAGACATCCATGCAACAGAGGTGAAGAACCAATCGATCTGCTCTAGAAGCGGTGCAGTTTGCATATTGGACCAAGTATACTGATGACCCTTGATTGGCAGCTCAACAAGACCCAAATGGCCAATGATTTCATTAAACAAAAATTGCCATTGACATCACCACCAGGAAAATTACGGTTTTCAAGCGAACGCATAAAGTTGAAATCACCCAAAAGAAGCCAGTTCTCACCAAACTGAATATCAAGATTATATAACCACTGCACAAACTCATCATGTGCAGGACCTTGACACGGGCCATAAACAGAAGCTAAAGTCCAAGTTTCAGAGCTGTGTTTTGAGCTGAATTCCACAATGACCCCATAAGATTTTGCCTCAATTAAATTGCCCATAAAGAAGGTAGAATTCCATAACCACCATTCCAGCAGACGCACCAGCCGATGGCACATAAACAAAGTTATCGAAGCGCCGAGGACAGAATTTCCTAATGAACCTTTGATCAATATGCATGCATTTTGTTTCTTGAAGGAAAACGACAGAACAACCACTTTCATTGATTTTTTGCCTAACCGCAAGTTGACATGCCTCAGAGTTAAGACCACGCACGTTCCAACAAAGCACCTTCCAATCCTTAAACCCTGACTGACTCATTACAAACCAAAAGGGAAAGCAGCAAAAGTAGATCACACAATGACCTACACCGACCAACTAAGCAGACCAGCACCACATAGTTCCATACAAGAAAATATAAATAAAGATAAATGGCGATTAAAACGGGATGCCATGGACCTAAACCCTACATGATGGAATTAAACATCAGAACTCTTGCTGCTGTTGGACTTAGTAGGACCAGCCACAAGCTTATCCATAGTAATCTTCTCTAGCGCAATGCGAAGGTTGAAAGTTGGCATGGTATCATCATTTCACCCACATAGCATGTGCTAAAAAGTTGAGAGGGTTACGGCAAAAACTGGATGCACTCCGTGTACAAAATGGATAATCTCTTTCGAAGTATCAGGGTTTCATACGGAAACTCATCTGTTACAAAGGGATTTCATTTTTTTGAACTTATTTGAACACCAGACCTTTTGTGTGTTCAAAATGCATCATTCAAAGCCACGTCATCAATTTTCAACCCTTTCTGACTTCATTTGTTATTTTTCATGCATTTACATATTTTTTGAGCTATATCACCCTGAAATGAAAAGCACTACAAATGAACTCTGAAAAGGTTGAAAGTTTGCATGGTATCATCATTTCACCCACATAGCATGTGCCAAAAAGTTGAGAGGGTTAGGGCAAAAACTGGATGCACTTCGTGTACAAAATGGACAATCTCTTTCGAAGTATCAGGGTTTCAGACGAAAACTCATCTGTTACACAGAGATTTCATTTTGTGAACTTATTTGAACACCGGACTTTTTGTGTGTTCAAAATGCACCATTCAAATCCACGTCATCAATTTTCAACCCTTTCTGACTTCATTTGTTATTTTTCATGCATTTACTGGGTTTTTTTAGCTATATGGCCCTGAAATTGAAAAGCACTACAAATGAACTCTGAAAAGGTTGAAAGTTGGCATGGTATCATCATTTCACGCACATAGCATGTGCTAAAAAGTTGAGAGGGTTACAGTAAAAACTGGATGCACTTCGTGTACAAAATGGAAATCTCTTTCGAAGTATCAGGGTTTCATACAGAAACTCATCTATTACAAAGGGATTTCATTTTTTGAACTTATTTGAACATCAGACTTTTTGTGTGTTCCAATGCACCATTCAAAGCCACATCATCAATTTTCAACTCTTTTTGACTTCATTTGTTATTTTTCATGCATTTACTGATTTTTTGAGCTATATGACCCTGAATTGAAAAGCACTACAAATGAACTCTGAAAATGTTGAAACTTGGCATGATATCATCATTTCACCCACATATCATGTGCTAAAAAGTTGAGAGAGTTACGACAAAAACTAGATGCACTTCGTGTACAAAATGGACAATCTCTTTCGAAGTATCAGGGTTTCGGACGAAAACTCATCTGTTACAAAGGGATTCCAGTTTTTTGAACTTATTTGAACACCAGACTTTTTGTGTGTTCAAAATGCACCATTCAAAGCCACATCAGCATTTTTCAACCCTTTCTGACTTCATTTGTTATTTTTCATGCATTTACTGATTTTTTGAGCTATATGACCCTGAAATTGAAAAGCACTACGAATGAACTCTGAAAAGGTTGAAAGTTGGCATGGTATCATCATTTCACCCACATAGCATGTGCTAAAAAGTTGAGAGGGTTACGGCAAAAACTGGATGCACTTCGTGTATAAAATGGACAATCTCTTTCGAAGTATCAGGGTTTCATAAGGAAACTCATCTGTTGTCATTCCGTACTGTGGGTCTACCTGTACCCTGCCTCCTGACAGATTGACACATTTGCACTGAAACAAAGGGACCTTAAAATCATGTTCGTAGTCAAGTTTCCATATGTCCACTATGTAACCATAATATGTGTCATTTCCCCTTTTGGTTGTTGCATCAAAGCGTACACCGATGTTTTGGTTGGTGCTCTATTGAATGTTTTGGAGGTGCATCTATTACCGTACATCCATTGATGGTTCATCTACGCTCATTATATATAATTAAGTATTAAAAAACCATTACAAAACATCATGAATAGATATGTGACCAAATTAATAGAAGTTCATCATCACATTAAAACCAAAGTACATACATAGTTCTCATAACAACATATAGCTCTCCAGAGCATCTAGTTAAACCATACATTGAAACTATCTAAAACATTTCAATGCAACAACAAATGTGATCATAACCGCAGCCAAGGTAACAATTGATCCAACGGCATAATGATACCAAGCCTCGGTATGAATGGCATATTTTCTAATCTTTCTAATCTTCAAGCGCATTGCATCCATCTTGATCTTGTGATCATCGATGACATCCGCAACATGCAACTCCAATATCATCTTCTCCTCCTCAATTTTTTTTAATTTTTCCTTCAACTAATTGTTTTCTTCTTCAACTAAATTTATCCTCTCGACAATAGGGTTGGTTGGAATTTCCGGTTTACATACCTCCTAGATAAAAAAATTATGTCACATTGGTCGACATCATTATCATAAACAATAAATAAACCAAATAGTTATAAAAGATAATATATACCACATCCGAATCATAGACAGGACGAGGGCCGACGGAGGCGGATACCAAAACCATCACACTATATAATAACAAACAATAATAAAAGTAAGAAAATTACACAAGTATCTATCCAAATCATACAAGTAAGAACTTTTTATTTTAGAAAGAAGATAAGATCATGAGGCTCACCACGGTGGTGCCGGCGACGAGATCGGCGCGGGCGATCAACGGCGGGGAGGACGGGGACGGTACAGGACGGGCCACCAAACCTAGACAAATCTCGAGGAAAATGGAGCTTGGACAAGGAGCTTCGAGAGGAGAAAGCTTAAGTGTGGCTCGGGCATTTCATCGAACACCTCATGTGCATAGGAGGTGAGCTAGAGCACCACAAAGCTCTCCAATGGCCGGCCAGAAAAACAGAGTCGTGGAGTGCTCTGCTCGCGGGCGAGGGGTTATATATAGGCATCTCATTGGTCCTGGTTCGTGGCTAGAACCGGGACTAAAGGACACCCTTTGGTCCATGTTCCAGCAACAAACCGGGACCAATGGTTGTGGGCCAGGAGCGAGGCCCATTGGTCCAGGTTTGTGTCTAGAACCGGGACCAAAGGGACCAGACGAACCGGGACCAATGCCCCACGAGGCCCGGCCGGCCCCCTGGACTCACGAACCGGGACCTATGCCCCCATGGGTCCCGGTTCATAACTGAACCGGGATTAATGGGCTGGCCTAGCCTGGACCAAAGCCCTGTTTTCTACTAGTGCATGTACTCCTATATATATGCCCACGAGGCTCAAGTAATAAATCAACTATTCCATCAATCCTCTCTCTCCCTTCTAACAAACAGGGTCCGTCTGGTCGTGTCCGTGCTACAAGGGCGGGTGCCGATAGACCGCCCGGTCGTTCGTGACGCGCTCGATGGAGGGTGCTGCGTCACGAAGCCACTGTTGAGGTGTTACAACTAGATGATGGAGCACCGGCCTGTCCACCTGGCACATGTAGCGTTGATCTATGATGTGATATGTGATGGGAATATTAAGCCTTCTTCTGCATTTTTAGGGTAACGGAAGGCCAAGAATTAGGAACAATTAATGTTGTTGTTTTATGTGTATTTGTGGACGCCGTTTCATAGAGATAAATGTGTGCGTCGATCGTGGCGACCGCGAGCAGGAGACTCCCAATCTCAACGAAAAAGGGTTTCCCCCCGCTTTGTATTCCAAAGCAACCAACCGATACATCCAAGGATAGGTGCTGGGGCGGAAGCAGCATAGTCACACCCAAAAGAAACGAAAGAGAAACAACAAGAGAAAAGAATGCCGACAACGGCGGATCGACGGAAACGAAGAAGCTTCACGACCACTGCGCCCACCGAAGATCTCCCACCAAGCTCCAAGGCTCCGAAGCACCGGTACCAATCTGCTGCCAAGGGTTTCCCCCGGTACACGATGAGGCGAGAGGAAAGGTCACCCCCGACGCCCTCCAGGAAGGTCCGGCGGCACCCACCGGCGTCGCCGCGTCGGGGTCGGACAGGCCAACAGGGGTTTCCCCCGATCCCAACCTTCACCCCAGGTGCTCCAGAGCCTGCCACCAAACTGACCACCATCTTGCGCCACCATGGTCAAGAAGCCTCCACGCCATCTCACCATGGCACCACGAGGTGAGGTCTGCACAACAAGGGATAGGAGCCGGGACTAGGGGCCGCAGCACCGTCGGTACGCGGGAGGGCACAACCTCCACTGTCAACGACGGTAGCCGACCGGACACACTAGCAGGAGCCTACCAGGCCCGTGTGCCCACAGGCCCGGCCGGGAACTCCATTCCCGGACAGCTCCCGCCATCGCGCTGCAGTAGGCACGCCATCGGCATCGCCGCCCCCCATCCGAGCCGCTCCTCCTCCTCACCACACAGACGACGATGAAGCCACGCCAGGGACCGGCCCGCTAGGACCCAGATGGGGCCGGGAGGGCCCAGATCTGGGCCGGGGATGCGCCGCCGGCCACCGCACGCCACCACGCCGTCCTGCTGCCAAGGGCAGCACCGCCACCGCGCCTACCGCCGGCGACCGCTGCCGGGTCACCGGGCCGCCGCCTAGCCGAGCATCACCGCCGCCGTCACCAGCCCCGGGAGGGAGACGAACGCGCGGGTACAGACGGGCCCGCCGTCGCCGGTAGCACCCGGGCCAGCGCCGGGGCACCCGCCGGCGGCGGCGGGGGAGAGCTCACGGGGGTGGCGGCCAAGGGAAGAAGAGGGGCGCACCGCCCCGGCCACCTCCCGGGGAGGCGGCGCAGGGGCGGGAACAGGATGGGGAGAGTCGGGGCGCGCGAGCCGGCGGCCGGCGGCGGCAGGAGGGGGCTAGGGCGCCACCGACGGCGGCGGCGGAACCCTAGCGGGAGGGAGCGGGGGTGGGAGGGAGCGGGAGGGAGCGGGGGAAGGATTTGAGACTCCCAATCTCTCGTGATGGGAAAGATAACTCTGACTGGAGCTTTGCTACACCCACGTAATGTTACGTGGTGAGGCACTTACGTAATGGGCTAGAAAAATGCTACACCTACATAATGTTTTTATGTTTTGTACGTAAACTTCCTTTCTAACTAGTCCTGGCCATCTCAGGCCCGGCCCTGTCGGGCCACCCATGCCCGGCCCTAAAATCCATGGCCTAGGCCCGATGGGCTTGCCCATGGGTCGGGCTTGGGCCTGAGTTTTGAGCCCAATAGTAGGGCCTAGACGGGCTTGGGCTTGGCATATTGGCATTTTAAGGAAGAGGCCCGGCCCACGGCCCTAAGCCCTAAGGGCTTTTTAGGGCTTTTTACCAGATGGGCTGGGCTTGGGCTTGAAAAGTAGGCCCAGTGATAGGGCTTGGGAGGGCCTGGGCCTCAGTTTTCTGCCATGGGCTTTTTCAGGCCTGACCCAAACCCGGCCTGACCCGGCCCATGGCCAGACATATTTCTAACTAATTAATCAGCCCCCTGACTCAGGTGGGCCCGCGTCCCACTATTCCCAGTTAAAATCAGTCACGCCTTCTATGTAAGCGCCTCACCACGTAACATTACGTGGGTGTAGCAAATCTCAATGGGCTAACAACACAAACAAAAAAGGCAGGTACATGACTGCAATTAGTTGCATGGTGGTGGACCATCAATGATCAAGCCTAGTGCGTCATCTACTTTGGGCTCGGCCAACCTAGTGCAAATTTGTAGCCTCGCAGTCCAGGCGCGAGTTGTTAATGATTTACCGAGGAAAACTCATGAGGCATCTGCAAGATTAGCGATTGCTTTTGTGGTGGATGGCTGCATGGCTATCGGGTGGGTGACGAAGTGCTGACGTGGTAGATTGTTGATGTGGATGGGTTGTATGTTAAGAGAAATGAGGTAGTGAGGGAGGCGAGACTTACCCACGCCCCACGTGTGCGCCCATATGTGTCGCACATCCTGACTTCCCCACGCGTGGCTGTTTTGGCCGCAAAAGGAAAAACAAAAGTACCCCATCCTAATACAGATCTGTTCCGAAATACTTGTATATCATAAAACAAAACAAAGCAAATGGAGGGAAATAATCCCGCCAAATCTCTTAATCTCACTGAAACTCTTATCAGGCGCCAAAACTCATAATCCATGCAACACACCAGACTGCATGCCATGTCTCTAATACATTGGAAACTACCACAAAATAGAAAGATCCAACAGAGCCTGCAGAGCGATCATCAATCAACAATGTCAAGCACATGTAAATTCTCAAGTCTATAGTGGCCTAGAGATTGAAGCGAAGGATCTTGTTGTCCTTCCCAGATGGCATCTACACAGGATGGTCATGGGAACCATGATGCCGATGGATCAGAAGCACCAAAAGTGAGATTCTCAATCGTATTCTTTATATTTCCCTTTCCATTGTTGCACTTGCTTCTTTCTGAACCAATTGTCGAGTCTCCATCCTACAACGAAAATAGACATGGTTGTTAAACATGTGGGTATTAACTAAAATGAATATTAACTGATATAGGATGTGCAAGAAACTACAGCTAGCAATGCAACAGATTGTATTAATGAAATAGTACCAAAGATTAGAATGAATTTTTTATCTGATGAGGAGGCTTATTCGTTTTATAACAAATATGTTGAAGTTATGGTTTTTGGCGTCCGAAGAGGCAGTAAGCATAAAGTAAAGAGTTCCGACACAATATAGCAGAGGACATTTTTCTGTTCTCATCAAGGTATGAACCATTTGTAATTTGTTTGGAGTCTAATAATTTCCAGATGCACTAAGACGGTAATTTAACTACTAGGAGCTCGTGCTAAAGATAAGAGAGAAGATACATTCAGTTATAGCAGGCTTGAATCACGTTGTGGATGTAGTGCACATATGAAAATAAGTCTTAGGAATGGATTTTACCAGGTTTATGAATTTGAGGGGAAACACAAACACATTCTTGCTATTGGAACCAGGGCCCAATACTTGAGATCTCATAGAAAAGTGACCGAAGGACAAATAGCAAGTGCATAGGTCATGAAGTCTGTAGGCATTTCAAATAAAGAAACTATTGATCTTATGGCCAAAGAAACACGTGGACAGGAAAACCTTGGCTTTATCCCTAAAGACATGAACAATCGTTTGTACTAAAAAAGAACACTGCAAGCAAAGAAAGATGATACAGGGGGTGTTAGAATACATGGAGAAGAAGGTAGGGGAAGACCGGTGGTAATTCTTTACAACTACAAAGTCAAACCACATCAACGGTATTAATCAATCCTACTTGCTTCACTTAAAAAATAACTTTGTTGATACCTATGTATCACTTTTTATAGAGTCATGTGGATCGTAGGACAAATCAAATGGGTGCACCACAATTGTAGTACAACCCATTACTAAATGCTTCAATGCAACAACCACTTGGTAATACAATATCAATGTTACCACAGCCCGCTGGTGACTTGGAGAAAACAAAAAACAGGGAAGATAAAGAAGAAAAATTATTCTTTGGAAACACAACCACAAAGCATATCAATGGTGTAAAACTGTCCTGCTTGTTTGACATACAAAATTTTAATTTTACTGACATTTAACTATCACTTCTTATAGGGTCATTTCGAGTTTATGAAAAATCAAATGAGTGCACCAGAATTACGGCACAACCCATTCCTAAATGCTCCAATGCAGCCATCACTTCGTAATACAATCTTTATGTCACCAACTACTGGTGACTTGGATAAAGCAAAAACAAACCAGGAAAAGAAGACCGATGATTCTTTTTAGCAACAACCTCCAAGCACACCAACGGTATAAAATGTTTCCACTTTTTTAACAGAATACATTTAATTTTACTGCCATTTATTTATCACTTTTTATTGGATCATTTGGATTTTATGACAAAACAAATGGATGCAGTGCAATTGCAGCACAACTCACTCATAAATGCTTCAATGGAGCCATCACTTGGTAATGCGATCTCGATGCCAGCACAAATCCAAAGAATGAGGCCAGGATTACTTCCATACACTACAATAATGGTATAAGCATTCTACATTGTCAAGTTTGATCATTTCGAAACATCGGCAACATTAAACGTTGCTACTTTTTTGCACAGGGTCATCCGACAAATCACATTTTTTCAAAAAGGGGAATGACCCCGGCCTCTGCATCATCATGATGCACACAACCATCTTTATTAAACGAAAACAAATAGGTCTGAAACGTACATCGGATCAACTAAAATGACATTTTTTGAAAACACAACAAATGGTGGGTACGAACGAAAGATTACATAACTTAACTACATAATCTATTAGTCACATGACAGCCAAACCAGTTGAATAACGTCTATGAA
>NC_041393.1:574855222-574867074 GCF_002162155.2 Triticum dicoccoides
AGCGTCCTCACGCTGAAGTGATGACCACATACGAATCAATGCGGTGGCTCTGAAGATAACCTGCAAAAAGTCAATAGAGCGAGACCTGTTAAAAACACAATCATTCCGGCAATTCCAAATTGCCCAAAGTGAGGCACAAATCCCTACACGCATATGACCCTTAAGTATTTTGTTGATACCAACCAATCAGTTTCCAAACAAATTTGGGATACTTGTTGGGGTGGCAAATTATATGCAACATGAACCGTGCGTCAAATCAAAGCCGCGAATGGGCAAGAAATAAAAAAATGTTGAATTGTTTCATCTTTATCACAAAAACAACACTTCTTACATCCATTCCAATTTCGTTTAGCCAAACTATCTTTGGTGAGGATCACCTCCCTCTGAACAAACCTCATAACTTTTTTAATCTTTAAAGGTACTTTGATTATCGTACAAATCACATGTACACCAATTTGCAACAGCAAAACTCAGCTGTGAATTCCTCGCAGCAACAGACCACCACCTCCACCTCTACTATGGACATGACAAAATCAAGTATTCTTCCATGACCCGAAGCTAACTTAATCATCTTATGGGCTATGCTATTGCGTGACCGACAGCCGAACAACAAGATTTATCATTGAGATACTCAAATTGTTATATACTTATATTTAGAGTTTTTTCTCATGTACCTAAGTCAGTTTCATAGTTGCATATTTTATTAGAACTTGCTAGTGACAATGGAGCAGAAATCAACCAAATTATCCATGTGCCCATAAGCAGAGTTCCTGACCCTATGCAAACAAGCAATAAACTGAAGCTCACGTGAGCAACAAAGAAAGGTAGGAAATTTACCAGTGTGTGGCTGTGTCACGGCGCAAACAATCCATTCCCAGGCTGTAGCGTCCAGGTCTTCCGCCACCCAGGAATCCAGGATTCGCCGCTGCGCTCAAGGCGATTCAAGCAGCTGCGCCCACCCAAGATATACTTCCTCGCGGTCCATCTGATGCTCTCGAGCTAGTCATCCACTGCGCGTACCTTCTCCCAGCCCGGATCGACCTCCTCCGCTGCGCGTAGCTTCTCCCACCCAGGATCCACCTCCTCCATGTCCGGCTGAGCACAGCTGGTGACGGGGTGCACGTCCGGCGACAGAAGAAAGTGCCATCGGCGGGGGGGAGTTGTAATCCGGTGAAGTAGTAATGGGGGCACAAGTAAGGGGCACGAGATTCGTTGGCTTCGTCCACTCAGCCCTCCATGCTCTGCTCGATGGGCGCACGCGCGGGGCGCATGTAAGTCTCATCCGTAGTGGGAGCTCCTACTTAGATATACTAATAGATTACTGCATTCTTCACGGAAAACTGACATCAAAGGAAAACTTCCTCTAGTTTTACTGTGTACATTCTTTTGAACTAAATTCACGAATAGTATTCCCTCACTACATCAATATTAAAAAAGTCTTAAATTATGAGACAGGAGTAGTAGATTTGTCGAGTGTTTTTATGGGGCACTCAGCAAACAAGCCCTTTGACGAGTGTAACTTGGGAAATAGGTGATTTGCCGTGTGTTCCAGAGAAAACAATTCGCAAAAACATGTACTTGGCGGGAGCAAATTGTTTGGAAAAAACTTTGGTCTAGGAATTATCTAGAAATCAACTTTGCTGCATGAACGCTCCACTCAGATGCATGTGGTGATATGTGGACTAGAAGGAACATAAATGTAACGAATACAAAATATGTCACTCAACCACAAAGTAATATATAGAATTGTCATTTCATAAATAATTCACACTAAAGGAAAAACTATATCATCTCACATCACGTGGACTGAAACGGCCCCCCGTACGAAAATCGCCCATTGACAATTGGAGTGACTCGGTAGATATTCGAGTCAGTAACGACGGCAGGTGAGTCTTGCATCAACGGCGTGGCCTGGCCATTCTGATCAAAGATTTGGATATTGCTTATGAACGCGGACGCCATCGCATCACCCGTGGGAAGGTACCCACTGCCCATCGGAACTAAATTCGCCGTGTGGGTCTGCACATATCCACCAAAACGGATAGACGGCGCTCTGTTCGCCATCCCTCCGGTAAATAACGACTTAGGGAAACACCCAATCAATGCAGGGTCATCCTGATTGAGCCCATAATACACCAGCCAATCTCCCATTACACCGTCCTGTAATTTATGACATAGTTAGGTTCCAACGATACATAGAGTTCAATGAAATACGGTTGTTAACATTTAATAAAACTAGTAATACAAACTTGCAAAGCGCGCCCAGCTAATCGGCGCAACGTAACATGCAGAAATACAGTTTGCATGACATGTTTTCATTCATATCACACATGTTGGAAAAGCTAATTGACACAACTAAATATGCAAAAGTACAACTTTCATGGATATGTTTTCGTACATATCCCAGATGCTGGCAAAAACTACATAACATACATGTTTTATCAAATATTACATTACAATCACACAGAAATTTTAAACCAGTGCGGATCAATCATCATATAATTCCATGTTAATTTCAAATTTGGTAAAAAGAACCAAATAACATGCAGGTAGAGTAAAGATGTGTACTTTTAGTAACAAAATTACACGTAAAAAATCTAGTAATTATACGTATACAAATTAAGCATAGTATGAAATATTAATTTCCCACCATTGATGAGAAATTATGAAACTAAATTAAAGGCCTGAGATGGATTATATCAACGCTGTCCACATAGACTAGTGCTTTTATATTAGCTTCATAGATACAGGGATACATGTCTACCCAAGAAAGTGAGATTTTGGGTGTGGACGGATGCATGTTATTATATGATTGTAATCCAAGATGAATTTCACAATATGTTACTTAGGATTATTTTTTATGTATTTGTATAATTTTACATAAAATAGTTAACATATCTGGATTGTAACGATGAGACCACATGACAATATTGGAGGGAGGTGTGTACCTTAAAAATTATAATAGTGATGGTCTGTTTGAGTCCCTTGGGCTGGGAAACTGTCTCAATTACACCTCCGAGAGTCTGCCGGCTGGAAACCGCACTGGGCATTGGGGCAACCAGTTTGTTGTAACCCATCATTCTACATCAACAGTAAAGGAGAAGACCATCAACACATGTTAGTTCGTACTACCTCCGTCCTGGTTTATTGGTCCCCATATAATAATAATGCATGTTAGCAAAAGTTATATCCCTGGATTCGTATTTGAACATAGTTTTGAGATATTATTTTTGGTTAAATGCATTAACATTTTGTTAGTTAAATCTAAGGTCAAGCACAAAATACTAAAGAGACTAAGAGGGTGTTTGGATCACTAGAGACTAGAGACTAGAGACTAGTAGTACTCACCTTTAGTCAGTAAACCTCCAAACACCCCTGACTAGTGGGTGACTAAAACTAGTTTAGTCCCTAGTCACCCCACCCCCAACTTTTACTGACTAAAGACTAGTAGTAGTCACCTTTAGTCAGTAAACCTCCAAACACCCCTGACTTTTACTGACTAAAGTCCCCCTCTCTTTTCTCTAATTGGTGTTGCACAAAGGACATTTAATACTGAGACATTTAATGCTGACTAGTACTCCCTCCGTCCGGGTTTAAAGGGCCTCTTGGCCACCAAGCCCCGTCCGGAATTGTAAGGCCCCGCACTCTAAATCTGCTACAATCGTGTCAGTTTTTCATTTCCTATTCCCATGCGCTGCCTTGTTAACCGAGTGTGCAGTTATGCCCATGCATGCAAGCCAGTGCATGCGATCCTTTGCCTGCAAGCCGCCCCATGCAGTGCCTTGTTTCTCGCATCGGTTGTTTATGCGCGTGTAGGCTGCTGCGGCTCATTAATTTAGCATCTACTTTAAGCTAGAAGTGAGCCTGCTAATTGGCCAATTTCAGCTCTAATTTTCAAGCGCTTCTTTCTAGCATTGCCTTGGTCCTATCAAAGTGGTCTTTGGGCCTAATAAACCCGGACGGAGGGAGTAGTAGTCACCTTCCAAACAGGGCCTGACTAAAAACTTCTAGTCTGACTACTACTAGTCACATGACTAGAGAGTATCCAAACACCCTCTAATAAACCAGGATGGAGGTAGTAGAAGGATAGTTAATTAAGCCATGCATCTAATGGATCCCAAAGCGGCCTACAAAGCGATGCTATATTATAGACCCACCGTCCATAGAGCAGCTAAACGGGTGCGCGAATCACCATACATCTTGGGTGAAACCTAGAAGAACAACAATGATCGAGGAAGCAATGTAAGCCATCTGTATATCACATCTCTCCATGCATTTGGCGCTGGCATGCATGTTGATATCACACACACTTACCTCCCAGACGATCTGGATTGTACTGTAGCTGCTCGGCTCGCCGTCTCCTACATCGAAGAGGATGATCGAGCCCACAGTGTACTGCTCGATGCCGAGGTTGAAGTTGTACACGTCCATCGTCGCCATGATCCCGTAGTAACCCTGATCCGATGCTGCTGTCTGGTGCGCAGCAACCCAAGTGACGACACAGCACAAATTCAATTTTTTTGTGTTCATCAAGAGGATTAGCGATGGTTTTTGAACATATCTCAAATCAATACGTATGTTAGTCTCCCAGCAAAAAGTAAAAAAAAAAAACATACTTACGTATTCTGTTTGAAAGCCAGATTCAGTATCGAGTGGTGAAACTTGACCGAGCGACCATCTTTGGGGGAACATCCTCGTCTCGTTCCTCCACTTTTGGAGGTTTACCTGATCAACAGTGAACGTGCAAATTGTCAAACTATTTGTAATTTAGAATTTTTATTAACACGATCGATTATGAGTATATAAACCTGTTGATTAGTTGGGTAGAGACGGGCAGCATTGGTTCCAGTGCCGGCCAAAAGCACCATCCACACGGTGAGACGAAGAAGATCAACCATCGCCTCGGCCGGTCTGATTGAACGCTATTAATCTCGAGACAAAATAACGTAAGCCAACTTAGTTGATCGGCAAGACAGACGCCACGCGAGCCTATATAGACGCCGGTTTCCTCGTGATGAATCTGGAAGCTCTTTTCCACGATTTATTCTTTTGGAAAAATCTTCCCCTCAAGTTTGTTGTTTCCATATTTCGTGTCAGATTGATTCCTCTATACTTGCGGCGGGCACTGAGGTTTCCACATCTCCTTTGAGGTTTCCATTTTTCGCGTAACATTGATTCATCTTTACTTGCCTTGTGTGTTTTTCCTGACCTGTCGCACTCCCATTTGTGTGCCTCTTGTTTTTTAGTACATGAGTACATTTGTGTGCCTCTTGTTGAGTCTTTTTTTTAACACAATAACGACACATACGCTCATACATAACTCATCCCTATGAACGCATGTACATCCTATCCCTATAAGCAACTCCGAGTGATTGAGCCAACACATCATTTTAAGATTGATGAAGTTGCCACGTGCCTTCGTGGTCAGTGAAAACGTCTCCTCCCACTGAATGGACATCTCTGGAAGGCCTGAAATAAATTCAGAAAAATACGGCCATCAATGCCAAATTAGGGACTTGAACCTTGTGGGTTAGTTCCACCACAAGCAATCTAGCCATATGAGCTACGCTCAGCTCAACAAGAGGAGCCTCTTGTTGATTCAACAAGCCATTTTAGCTTCCTTGCAGCTCCGGGTACAAACCAGATATATTACTTTTTTTGCAAAAAAAGGCCTAAGGTTATAGGAGTATATTAAATTTCACATGTCCTTAGAAACATACTCATACACAAAAATAAAATTACATTCAAATAATTGACGATGTCGAAGTCTTCTTTCTTCTGCATCCACCGTCTGCATGTCATGAGCATAGTTCGATGCCACCTCTAGGCCTCCGCCTAGGTGGAGCAAACTTTTTTAAACCCAGGAGCTCGTAAAAGTAACGGCCGAAAAGTCGTCGATGCAGACCAGGAGACGCCGACAGCCGTGGTCTGCAAAGACCATGAACGCTGGTTGTATTCTGACGGATTCGACTAAAAACTTAAACCGACTAGATCCCTGAAAGTCGGAGACACATCTCCACATGCCTTCTGCCAGTGATAGGCATACCAATAGAACGCGGAAAAAGCAAAAAGAACATTATTCCTACACGGGACAAGGCCGCCGCCTCACCGCTTCAAACAAAACTCCAAGACTCCCTAAATAAACCTAAAAAAATCACACAGGACACTGCATGATAGGTCCGGGTTTAATGTCAAGCTCACCTCCGTCAGGGACCATGCATCAACACCCTCTCCTCCGATGACCTAACCAGGTCAGGCCGCCGTTGAAGACCGCCGCCTTGGACCACTAAAGTCAACACAAGCACAACCGCTCAAGCACACATCTCCTTTGTCTTCCCGCCCTCCAATGCCTCCACAAGCAGGCCTCCTCCTCCTCCCAGCCCTCTCCCACCCCTTGTCGATCAGGACGTCACAAGCAAGCACAACTCATGCACGAGCTTTGCCCCACGGCGAGTTAGGGAGTATATGGGGCGGTGAATAGGGTTTCAGTCACCCTTGTCCTCTCTCCATGAAGCATTTTCCCTAGTACAAACTAGCTAGTTTATGTTTATCTCCTTACCATACAAATTGTTGAGAAGCTCTCTGGGTTTTCTAGAAAAACACAATATAGACGCAGGATCGGCACTGAGCCTACGCGGGAGGGCGACTTCATAGGCCCAGGCCTCTGGGGGCCAGGGGTGTATACGTATCTGCATATTTTGCTTAAAAGAATTTGATAGCATGTGCATAGTCCTCTAAAAAATACAGAAGGGCCCGCGCATAGAAGGCCTAGGCGGCAGACTAGAAGAGGAAATGGTTGTGAGGTTCATAAAGGGAAGGAAAAAGGGAGCTCCTATATGACGCTGCAAACGCCCGTTCGCGCTCCTTGCGCCTGCAGCACCCCACGCTGGGCCGGCCCACGAACCGTGATGACACATCGTGTTAACATAAAGGTGCTACTAGCCAGACGACCTACTTGCCATTGTTGATTAGCACCAGAGGCGACAACATAATAACAGGGCTGCAGCACTATTTTATTCATCTACTATACCACTTATTTTTTTTGAATTAATTAGAAAAAATATCATGATTTTGAAAAAAAATTCATTGATTTTGCAAAAAAGTACATCGATTTTGAAAAAGTTCATCGGATTTCAAAAAAAGTTCATCGTATTTGAAAAAAGCTCATCGGATTTGGAAAAAAAAATCACCGAATTTGAATTTTTTTCACCGGATTTGGAAAAAAGTTCACTAGATTTGGAAAAAGTTCACCGGGTTTGGAAAAAGTTCATTGATTTTGAACGAAACTTCATTGAATTCAAAAAAATCACCAAATTCAAAAAAGAGTTCACCAAATGCAAAAAAAATAGAATTAGAAAAAAAGCTCCGGCGAATTTGAATTTTTTTTAATAAAAATACTCGCGCATTTAAGAAAAAGAAACAAAGAAAAGAAAAAGAGAAAGCTTCGCGAGCAGAAAGGAATAAAAAGGTGAAAAGAAGAAAGAATGCATGACCCATGGTGGTGTCGTAGTCGCTACTTCGATTTGGCGCCTGCGGCGCCAAATAGGAATTGCCAGGAAAAACTTGCACCACCCAATTGCCAAATCACCCACGGAGATCGGCATCTGCTCGCGTTCGGCGAATGCGGCCTTCGTCACATCTGCAGCGCCCGGCTGCAAAGACACGAGCTAACCACCTATGGATCTCGTTCAAGCGCTCATGCCCATGGCGGCACCGAAAATTAACACTGGTGGAAAAAGGGCCTTTGGTCGCGGTTCGCAACTGCCATTAGTCGCGGTTGCGCAACCGCGACCGAACGGGCGCGACTAAAGGCCCCCCCCTTTAGTCGCGGTTGCTTAAGAACCGCGACTAAAGGCCCGTCCACGTGGGCGCCAGGTGGCCGTCGGGGCGGACGACCTTTAGTCGCGGTTCTCGGGGAGGTCTGAATTATTTTAACCTCTAGTCTCTAATCACCACCCCTCATCACTTCTCAATTTATTCTTTTATCACCCCTCATCATTCCAAATCATCTAACTTCCCAACCGGTCACCCATCCCTCTCACTACTCCAGCCCAAGCACGCTTAACTTCCGGGTTCTATTCTCCCACGCTCCAAGTCTGCACTTGTTATTTTCCTGACAATAATAAGATGTCAATCCTATTAACCTTCAGGAATTTTGCTTGAGCATGAAGTGACACATTTCACTGTTTGAGTTTGAAACTATTGTTTTAAAAAACAATAATTATTTAGTAACACTAATATTTCTTGAATAATTAGTTTGACCATTGTTTGACCACAGTTTGACCACAGTTGACCACAGTTTGACCAGATTTGACCAAAATTGAAATAATTAAAATAATTATTTAGTAACATTAATATTCTAGAATAATTAGTTTGACCATTGTTTGACCATAGTTTGCCCACTGTTTGAATATTTTTCAATTTTTTCCACTCTAGATCTTACAAGCCCCGTAACTTTTTTTCTATTAGGTTTTTGAGGATTTTGAAAATGTTTAACGGGGTTCCCCCGGTTAAATTTGGATGTAACTTTTCGAGTAGATGATTTTTCATATAAAAAACTTTTTCATCCGAGTTAGTATGCAAAAGTTATGCCCATTTTTACAAATTTCAGAGAGATTTTGCAAATAAAGTCAAAATTCACATTTGCAAATTTTCCCAACAACTAGACCACATATCACATGAGAAACTTATTTTCTTTTATTTTTTTGACATTTCCATTATTTTCTTTTATTTTTTTAAAAACTGAAAAGGCGATCCCGGGGGGGGGGGGTTAGAGTTTGAAAATGGGACCTTTAGTACCGGTTCGTGGCACGAACCGGGACTAAAGGTCTCAACCCCATTAGTTCCGGTTCGTGCCACAAACCGGGACTAAAAGGGAGGAGCTTTAGTCGCGGTTGGCCTGGCCAACCGCGACTAAAGGCCTTTGGGCACCTTTAGTCCCGGTTGGCCTGGCCAACCGCGACTAAAGGCCTTTGGGCACCTTTAGTCCCGGTTGGCCTGGCCAACCGCGACTAAAGCCCGCGAGCGCCCTGGGCCCAGGCATTTGGTCGCGGTTCATCTGCCGAACCGCGACTAAAGACTTCATTAGTCGCGGTTCCTACAGTTTCGCGACTAATGGGGCTGGACGGAAGCCTCTTTTTCTATCAGTGTAATAGGGGCACACACCTACACAACGTCTACAATCGTTGATTTGTGCGTGATCTGGAAAGTTGTTTTGGCTGAAACTGCGTGAAAAAGGAGATAAGAACTTGAAAGTTTGTCAATGTTGGCGCAGCCCGAGGAGGAAGAAGCACACACACAGGTCTGAAGGTAGAAAAAGAGCACACAGGGAGGTTTGCGGCACCGCACACACTTGTGCCTTTTCTCTGTTTCTTCTCAACGGAAATGAACTGAGTACATGGATTTAAGTACCAGACCTACACAACACACACGCACCCACTAACCCACTACGTTGCATGCAAACGCGACGGCCAAGCCAATTGCTTGATCCGATTATTCTTGCATGTACAGGCTTGAGTCAGATCCAAGTTTTCAACAGACTTGAGCTTGCCCACAACGGCACACTTGACGCACGTCTCAACTGAATGCGTCCGCTTCTAGCTCCATGCTGATCTGCCGCCGGACTCGGCCGCTCTAACTCCACGGAGCTGTACGCGCATGTTGCTAACAACCATATCCATGCAAACTACACGACGTGCATGCTACTGATCAGCTGATGCTAACTCAACTAACTATCTAGGCAATATCAGCTTGCATGCATACTCGTCTCCACAGTTCTACGAGCACGCTCACTGCCGCAGCCTCAAGCCTTCAACTTAACTACATGCATGAACGAACTAATGCAACGAAATAAACATGATGGATACCTAGACAACAAGGTAAACTCTATCAGTCAATACCACACAATATACATAATAAAATACTTCCTCCAACCATTGTAGTTGTCTTGTTTCTCTACGTTCCGACCTATTCGTTTCCTTCATCGATCGGTTATTCGTTTCCATTAAGTTTCATCCATTCTTACTTCTGATCTCCTTCTTTCTTGGTGTTCCTTTTCGGGTCATTTATGTTTCTCTCTTAATTCCCTTTACGTCTGACAAATTATCTTGTCGACTCCAAATTCATGGCATGATGCTTCCCTTCGTCAACCATACATTGTTTACGCAATGATTGTTCCAGCCGATTTCATTCTTAATCCTACTTGATATTATTTTCTCAACATACATTGTACGAAACTTGCGTTCATATATTTTCTAACATACTCTTTTACTGTCAATTTCCTGAAAAGGGAAAGTTGCTTACACATGTCTATGCACACATCTAAGTTTTGCTTTCTCAAACTTATGATGCCAGTAACATGTTAGTCAGTTTTGTCTTTTCATACTTAAATTCATGATTTCTTTTCTCCTTGATCACACCATACACGTCCATGGATCGAGTTACAAGGTATTTAATTCTACGTTGGGAATTCCAGTTGACCCGCAAACATCATTTTAAAAAGTTGTTTCTGATTTCTAAACCAGTCTGACTATGATGCACAGCAAGACGAGACCTTGGACATCCGGGTTGTCCAAAAGCAGGAGGAGTCGGGATCATGCCCACGCGTGAGAGCGGAGGATGTCTGGGTTGGTTGAACAATATGACAAAGACCACATGCGGTACGCACGGGAGCAGGCTTACGTATGATCTCCACCAGTGGCGGAGCTTGAACGAAATCTCAGGGGGGCGAAGCTGCCAAAGGAAAAACTTTGAATACGAATGGTGTGACTATATAGTTAGATTCCGTAGAATATTGAGAAACTTAGAATGATTATAGTGATCTTGTACATGTTAGTTTATGAAATACTCCCTCCGTTCCTAAATATTTGTCTTTCTAGAGATTTCAACAAGTGACTACATACGGAGCAAAATGAATGGATCTACACCCTAAAATATGTCTATATACATCCGTATGTGGTAGTTATTTGAAATCTCTAAAAAGACAAATATTTAGGAACGGAGGGAGTATAAGTCTTTGTAGACATTCCATTAGATGGACTATATACGGAGCAAAATGAATAAATCTACACCTAAAATGCCTATATACATCCGTATGTGGTTTCTAGTGGAATCTCTACAAAGACTTATATTTAGGAACGGAGGAAGTACTTTTTTGATGTTAAGTACATATAGAAGCTATTCATAATAAAAAGAAATACGAAAATACTACTTTTTTCGAGAAGTACCAAAATACTACTTAACCATAAATTATTGTGTTAATCACTACAGACCAGCTCTTAGTTTCTTTGCTCTCCCAAATTACATAGTAACATATTCATATATAGTTGTTCTTCTCCGTGGTATATATTTACAATCAAGCTATTGGCTAGAAATCACTTTTAATCACTTTGTCTTAATAGTCTGCAGTCCTTCGGATTAGTACTTAATTTGTTAGAGTTTGCCGTTATTGGTTGTTCATGAATTTGATGTTCAAATTTATTTTTTTTTTTGCGGGGATTTGATGTTCAAAGCAGAGCCCAAATTTGATGTTCAAATTTGGGCTCTGCTTTGATCCATGGGAGGGTGAGAGGAATCACCGGCTAACCACGTGCGGCGCCAGCGTAAGCTGATTCCCCCGCGCGGCTGCGACGAGATTTGTGGGTTGTGGTGGTGCGAGACTCTGGTCGGCACGCTATTGTCCAGCCACCAGGTCACCGGTCACCAAGTACACAAGAGAGTCGACGAGGACGAAAAGCAAAGCTGGTCGCGTGGTTGGTCGCTCCTCGTCTCCCCAGACGCTTAATTAAATGGGCCAAATGGTTATGTGTTCCAGTGCTATTACATGGTACTCGAGTTGTATCATTTTCATTTGG
>NC_041393.1:574952066-575050308 GCF_002162155.2 Triticum dicoccoides
CGAGGTTCCGGTGATGGCCTTGGCGGTGGCCGAGGTTCCGGTGGTGGCCTTGGTGGTGGTCGAGGTTTCGGTGATGGCCTTGGCGGTGGCCGAGGTTCCGGTGGTGGCCTTGGTGGTGGTCGAGGACGAGTTACCGATGATGGTGCTCGTGGTATGGGTAGAGGTTCTGGTGGTGGCCGAGGATCCAGGGGTGGTCGTGGTCGAGGACGAGTTACCGGTGATGGTGCTCGTGGTAGGGGTAGAGGTTCTGGTCGTGGTAGAGGAGGTTTCATGGGTAGAGGCCGTGGTAATGCTAGAGGAATATTTGGATACCTAGCTGGACCATTTCCGTACGTGGCTACACTTCATAATTATTTTCATGTTTCCCAATATTATTTTCATGTTGTTTTTGTCCTTACTAACTGACGTCTTGTAATTTTTTATAGATATGGCGGCTTCTCAACCCAACAAAGCAACAATGAAGGGGCTTGAGGATGGCGAAGGTGAGATGGCGGGGTGGTGGGAGAAGGCTGCGAAGAAGCTGAGAGAGGAGGATGAAGCCGCACTAAAGAAGAAGAAGGAAGAGGAGCTTGAAGCTGAGAATCAGGAATTGTTGAGAGCGTCATATGAGTGTCGCGCTAGGTAGAAAGCGTTGGTGAGGAAATGTGAGGAGGCACAAAAGAAGCGTCAAAGGGATTTTGAAGAAAGAACCATGAAGCTTTGGGCATTCGCAGCTGAAAAAGAGGAGAGGAAGAACAAGATATTCATGGAGAGGGTGGTTAAGGAGGCTCATCTCATAAGGAAAAGGGAGGAGGAGGAAGAAGAAGAGAGGAAGAAGAAGAAGGGAAAGGGGCCTTGCTCTACACAATAGAGCTATGATGTGAATTGTGCCATGCTTTGGACCTTCGTGTGCATTTCATCTTGAACCTTGTTGTTGCCTAGACTCCTTTATGTGGTGAGCTATGTGTACTCTAAATTGCTTCGGACTCCTCTATGTGTACTCCTTTATGTGGTGAACTATGTGATGTCACAATTGCTCTAGACTCCTCTATGCGTACTCTTTTATGTGGTGAACTATGTGATGTCACAATTGCTCTAGACTCCTCTATGTGTATTACTTTATGTGATGAACTATGTGTACCACCAAATTGCTTTGGAGTTTGTTTTTGACTTCCTGTTCTGACGGAAACGCCAAACCAGTTGGCGTTTTACTGCACTTTGGCAACGCCAACGGCCACAGCGTTGCAGACCTATGTAGCACCACACTTGTCTCAACATACTCCGGCGGGGTACGTTGTTGTACTCCAAATTGCTTCGAAACACGATATGGAAGATGCCACTCCACCGCATAAAAGCATATCATGGGGAAACGCACACGCCAAAGATGTTGGTCACGAAAGCACATATTGCTTAAAGGGAACTGCCTAAGTACCATGTACAGCCTCCAATTAACCTACATCACAACATGTCACTAGCCCATGCACAACAACAAAAAAACTGAATTGATAGCAAGGCATTTGATAATTACCTGGTTGTAAGTAAGCATGTCAAGCTCGCTTATGTATGCCTTGTACCGCCCCATGGCTGCGATACTAGACACTTGGACATTAGCCCACGTGTATGCGATAGTGGGATACCGCTCCTCATCCCCGTCAAAAGGCCACTCCCAAGGTTCTTCCGGAGCAATGGTCAAGTTACAGCCCACAGGGATACGCTCCCACATCCAAATCTGTAGGGCCCAAACAAAACCACCAAGACAAGATTTCGGCTTACTCCTCATACATGCTCCGTCCAACTGCACATTTGTATACACATTAACAAATCACATGCAAAAAAATCTTTCATATAATAAAAATTCATCAAATTAGCATTACCTGACGGTGCAAGAAGGCTAGTGCCGCCGACCCCCAACTCCACTTAACATCCCAGTTACGAAGAGGGTCCAAGAACATCCAGGAGGCTGTGTCTCCCGTGCCGTCAGGAAACACCACTTGGGTCATGAGATTCCATAAGTAAGCCCTTGCGTACCTCTCCACAACAGCCGGACTGGCATTCTCTGGGCACTCGTAAAAATTCTTGTAGCCACGAGAACAAAACACCAGATGGCCTAGGATCGTTCTTTGTTTCATGAATCCACTGGGGAGGTTCACCACCAACCAAACCTGCAACCCTTTGTCGCCACCCCTCGGACTTCACCTTCCCGGTAAGAGCCCTGCCCTCGATCGGAAGACCGAAGATCATCGCAATATCCTCCAAAGTGACGGTCATCTCACCAAGAGCAAGGTGAAAAGAGTGCGTCTCCGGCCTCCAACGGTCCGTAAGGGCGGTAATGGCCGTCGAGTTCAGCCATGGTGGTGTGCCTTTAAAGTTGAGCACAAACTGGAGAAGATCCATTCTTCTAAAATAAGGCTCGTAGCGACGGTCATACCTCAGTGACTCACGTGGGTTGTGGCCTCTCAACCGAAGCACTGGAGGAACCTAAAAAAATCACACGCACAATTTATATACTTCTCTAAACTACTCACAATATAATCACAACATGAGAATCGACAATATAGATCATAATTACCTCCCCTCTTTCCACAAGCACAGCACGATGCTTCTCCTCGTAATAATCATCAAGGCCGGGATATTTATCCGGCTCAAACATCCTACAAAATAAGGTAAATGGATTTGTTATGATATATGCTTAAAGTTATGACCACATCATATACAAAATTGTGTGAAACTACTACAAATTATCCCAAAGATATAAATCACGAACCACATTACCAACATCAATTCTTTTCAACCTATTTTATCCTAAACAATCTATCACAACTAATTATTAACAAATAATAGGTTCAACCTAATCAAAAAAATGGTCTCTCTCTAAATCCAATACTAAACAAATTAACTAAAAATACTTCAACACAATGAGCATATCCCCAAAATATTCATCAAACAAATCACTAATAACTCATCTTAGGGTTCCACCATGTTTCAAAAAATGCATCTACAATAGCTAATCTTGACTGAAAATAAATGGAGGATTGGGAAGAGAATACCTCAAGTAACTCGGGAGTGCTTCGATCTACTCGTTTTGATGATCAAAATAGCAGATCTGGGGGAGAGTTGGTGAAGAAGAGGGAGGGGGCGGCCGCCAGTTCGTCGGGGCAGGGACGAACTGCCCGAGCGGTCCGAGATATGGGCTGGGTCAGGCCCCCGCGGCCCCGCGTGCATTACTAAATACATGGCAGAAACGCCAGGGCCATTGGCGTTTCTGATGTGCCACGTCAGCGAAAAACAGCGGGTTCGGACTGACTGTGGGCCACGGAAGAAACGCTAGCTACCACGGCGTTTCTGTGTTGGCCAGAAACGCTAGCTTGGTCAGCGTTTCAATGTTGGCTGGAAACGCCGCGGGCCCTGACGTTTCTAAAAGGGTCAAATCATGAAATACTTTCACGTCGGGTTTAGTTTGTGACGATAAACGTGAACAAGGTCAAAACAGTGATTTCGTCCTTGGAACGGAGGGAGGAGGCTCGACACGTTGGTTCAGGTTCAGGTTCAGGTTAGTTGAAAGTAAAAAAAGGTTCAGGTTCATGTACACGGCGGTCACGACATGGAGACAGCGAAACGCAAGACATCGTCTGTTAGTACAGGAGATCTCTTTGCAGTAGGTGGGGGGCGTCGTCGGAGAGGATTGAGGCCACATCGTCTTCTCCTCATCTTCTTCTCCATCTTCCATCCATCAGGTACGCCGCCGCCGCCTCCTCCCTCTTCTTCCTCCTCCCCAAGATTTGCACGTCCCTTCAACTCGTCAAGCTAAATTCAGCCCCCAATCTCTTCCTGATGACCAACCCCATCCAGAGCTCAACGCAATCAAGATTATCCACTCGCCGCCTCTGGTGGCACTAGCCAAGAAAGAATCAAGATCCATCTTTTACCGTTTCTTAGAGTCCACACCTCAATTTTGATCGAGCCACGCAGCACTGAATCTGATATAGCGACGCGATTGTCAACCATGTCTGCGAAATTCACTTTCCTTGGTCTCGGTGTTGCAGATAGGCCATGGCTTCCACCGTCCCCTTCTCCCCGGCCAAGGTCCAGATGCTCCAGGCGACCAACTGCCACGGGCACGCGCCGTTCGGCAGCTCTTTCGCCGTCCCAAGAACCGGGCCAAAGCAGCGTTCCCTGGCCGTCAGGGTCAGCAGCGAGCAGGAGGCGGCCGCCGCCGTCAGGGCGCCGTCGGGGAGGAGCATCGAGGAGTGCGAGGCCGACGCCGTCGCCGGAAAATTCCCCGCCCCCGCTGCGTTTGTCAGACCAAAGGCCCCAGACGGCACGCCTGAGATCAGGCCTCTTGTGAGCTCCAATCTGAATTTTGCAATGTTGCTGCAGTTGCAAGAAACTGAATTTAGAGGCTCCATGTTTGGTGTGTGTTCAGGACATGCCAAAGCGCCCTCGTCGCAACCGCAGGTCGCCAGCTCTTAGGGCTGCATTCCAGGAGACAACCATCTCGCCTGCAAATTTGGTGCTCCCATTGTTCATCCACGAAGGTTGCCTTGAAATCTAGTACTTGCTTGAATGCTGGACCATTTGAGATTTGTTATATAAAGTTTTTTTTAATGATTTGCAGGGGAAGAGGATGCTCCAATTGGCGCTATGCCCGGGTGCTTTAGGCTTGGATGGCAACATGGGCTTCTTGATGAGGTACTGGAAGTACTGGAAATTTACCTCTTTTTTTTTCTGAGACTGGGATCGGATTTATCATCTATGTTTGATGAATATGTTGGAGCTCTAAATGTGTGTTTATTTCCATGTCACTTGGACCAATAGTCTTAGGTAGCAATCAGTATTCAGACCTCATGTAATAATCCAGACAACCACTCATATATGCAGGTGTATAAGGCACGTGATGTTGGTGTTAACAGCTTTGTGCTCTTTCCAAAGGTTCCAGATGCATTGAAGGTATTTGACAAATATAACTAATTATTGCCATGTACTTTTATTTGTGCCTCTGAATGACTTATGCTCTTTATTCCTTCAGTCTCCGACAGGAATTGAAGCATACAATGACAATGGTTTGGTTCCACGTACAATTCGCCTGCTCAAGGATAAGTTCCCTGATATCGTAAGTTTGTTTCCCTCATTCATTGTCTATTGTCACTCGCACCAATGCTGCCTCTAATCATATGTCGAATTTAGATTGTCTACACGGATGTTGCTTTGGACCCTTATTCATCTGATGGACATGATGGCATCGTGAGGGAAGATGGTAATGAAAATGACGCATTATTATCTTACACTTTTCAGAGGGTCAGATGTGCATGATATGTTGATCTGCTTGCATCCTGAATTGCTGATAGCATTAGAAATGTGCTAGCTAGTTCAAAAATATTGTTGCCAGTCTCCTGGTATGAAGGCCACACCACACTGGTTACGGGCATATGGCCAAGAAACTATCATCCTAGTTCTCGATATTATTGTTGGCCAGTTTGGTTTGTATGAGCTGAGATTGTATTATATAGAACCTCTGGCTCCTGGTTTCTAAGACATCACTGTGGATGTCCAGATTTGATTTTCTAAAAGTATTACTGGACCACTTGATTCCTGCTAGGAGAGCCTGAGATACTGTGTGCCTGAACAGTCAACAGCTTAGTTAAGTCATTCTTTTTGCCACCTGGCACTGAAACTTCCTAAAAATAAATTCAAAATATGCTGCACAAATGTATTTTCTCACAAGAATCTCGTCGGGTACTTCCCAGATCATCGAAATTAGCAAAAAATGAGAAGGTGCATTCCGTAGTGTTTAAACCAGGAATTGGTTGGCTCCTGTAGCTCTTTGTAGCCCTAGCGAATGGCGATAAACTGATCACTAGTGCAAAAAGGTGTACTTAAGTTATGAGCTTAGCTGTTCGGTGGTCATGCCCAAGTTTAATTTGGAATTACAGTACAAGCAGTTTAGATTACTATTTTTTTGTCCAAACAACTGATGGACTTAGATGTTTTTCAGAAGGCACAAATTCCGTACAAACTTCCGTCCAGCTAATTGTGAATTTGTTTCAATCCCATCAGGAGTAATTTTGAACGATGAAACTGTATATCAGTTGTGCAAACAGGCAGTTTCACAGGTCCATCTCTTCTCTTGGTATTAGGTTTTGGATTTGGTTGATGAGTATGCAACTGTTCACTAACATAAACTTGCTCCATGAACTAAATAGGCACGTGCTGGTGCCGATGTAGTTAGTCCTAGCGACATGATGGATGGTCGTGTTGGAGCAATCCGTTCTGCTTTGGATGCTGAGGGCTTCAATGACGTCTCCATTATGTCCTATACTGCAAAGTACGTACCTATATCATTCATGGCATCATAGTATTTTTGTTATCCCATTTCTACTTTATGTCTTTGTTATCTGACTGATGCATCCATGATATATGTTTTTGCAGGTACGCCAGTTCATTTTATGGGCCATTCCGAGAAGCTTTAGATTCAAATCCACGGTTTGGGGATAAGAAGACGTATGGAGCTGAAAACAAAGCTACTCTGTGTATTTACATCCAGTGTACAGTTTAGTTGGTTATTGTCTAAATGTCTTGCCCCTTTTGGTTATGAAGCTATCAGATGAACCCAGCTAACTACAGGGAAGCCCTTCTAGAAACTGCAGCAGATGAGGCAGAAGGAGCTGATATTCTTCTAGTAATTCTCTTGCTCAATATTCAGTGCCATATTACCAAGATAACTCCTGTGTATGTCGCACCATATTCATGGTTCCCTTGTGACAGGTGAAACCTGGATTGCCATACTTGGATATCATCCGACTTCTCCGGGATAACTCCGCACTGCCAATTGCTGCATACCAGGTTAGTTCATTAGCTGGTTCATAATCCATGTTGATGTGATGCTTTTGTCATTTCTATCTGGGATTCCACAAGAAACCCGGACCTCGTTGTTTACTGTATACATCTGATGCAATCAGAAAATCATTTTCGCAGCAGCACCGTAAGTGCATATCATAATTCAGCTACTCAATTGCCACGGGCCTCACTAGTTTTGCCGCACAAGAACATTTTTCGTTTGTCTTATCAATACCCGAGTCATATATTTCACTGTGCTTATCTTCTTTACACAAACACCATCAGTTGGTAGCCATTTCAAGCATTAGGCCGGTAAAGTAGTACTAGCTCACTACGCATTTGAGCACTCAGACTGCATCTGCCTATTTCTAAACTGTAGAGTAGATGTTCTCTTGGGCAGCACACGCACACGTAAGATTTCAGTAAAAGCCTGAACCTTGATGCGTTTATCTCATGTGTTTTGATCTCAAGTTCTCTCCTTGAGGGTTCTCAAAAACTAAAGCACCAACAGGAGTTCATCTTAAGAAGTTGACCAGGTGTTTCTTAATTTTTTTGGTTTTTTGTATTCCTGCGTGTTTTTGAAGCTAAAAGTGGAGGATGATTCTGTCGTTGTGTTAGGAAAGAAAAAAAAATAGAGGTGGCGATATCATCATCCTTCTGAATGAACACGATTAAACCGAACTAAGTAATCCTTGGAGGTTCTGAGTCTGAATCAGAAGATGATGTTATTTGCATGGTGTTTCTGTAGTTATACTCTGAGCTCAAAGCGTGTGAAATTCTGAACCAATAAAAAGCCTGAACCTTGATCTATCCTCATGAACGAATACGAGTAAACTTAACCAACTCATCCTTGAGGTTACGAGCCTGGATCAGAAGATGATCTCGTATGCATTATGTTTTTCTTTTTCCTTTTGGGGTTATGATTGTAGCTGAAAGAGAGGATCGAATGATGTAATACTATCATTTTGGCTCGTCTTGTGAAAAGGAGAGTGAAATTATGAAGCAACCAATCATCATACGTTGTTTCCTTTTTGCGTTTCAGGTGTCTGGGGAGTACTCGATGATCAAGGCCGGCGGGGCGCTGAACATGATCGACGAGGAGAAGGTGATGATGGAGTCGCTCATGTGCCTGCGGCGAGCCGGCGCCGACGTCATCCTCACCTACTTCGCCCGCCAGGCCGCCGCCGTCCTCTGCGGCATGGGATCCGCCGCCAAGTAGAAGCGCTAGGTCAGGTCAACTGGTCACCCCCTGTGATTATTGATTAATGTGTAAAGCTGAGGAGCCAATGTGCTCGAGTAGTTGGCCTTGACGTTTGACCCTAAGCACTTGAATAATCGGCAAGTCTCGTACTAGTACATGCCTGTTAGTTTGTTACTAGTTCTTTCTTTTTACCGAGTACTATATCATAAAATTTTTTTCTCCCTTTCGATTGCGAGGGAGATGCCTGTGCCCCGGTATATGATTTTACGATTAGGCCTCATTCGGTTTGGAGGATTTTCATAGAAAAAACATAGGAACGAGGATTTCGGAGGAAAATTTCCTATATATGCATTCGATTTGTAGGAAATTCGTAGGAATACTACACATTTTCTGTGTTTTTGAAGAAAACTACACTTCCACTCAAAGCTCATTTTGCGCGTAGGAACGAGGCAAGTCAATTCCTTAGGATGGCAAGTGTCATCCTATCAAATTCCTATACTACTCATAATTCCTACGTTTTGATTTCCTCCAAACCGAATGAGTTACATTTGAATTTTCACTGGAGTACATTTTGCTGTATCATTCATTTTCACCGGAGTGAGTACAAGTGCAGTTGGCGTGATTTTCTTCGGAGTACGTTTGAATTTGTTCGTAAATAAAACGCTTGAGTAGTACTGACTGGGATTACATTTGGTTGACAAATCTGTTGAATGGAACGTGGCAGAGTCGCCGACCCGATCGGATCGTATGATCCCAGCAGCGACGATGAGTGTGTGTTAAGCAGCCGCATGATCCCGTCAGCTGGGTTCATTTGGGGGCAGGTGATTTAAAGAAAGTTTGAACAATGGTGCACGCGAAGCACGGGACCCAACAGTGGATCGCAGGCAGTAATGCGTGTGCTTCTGGTAAGCAAGCAGCAGGCAGGCGGGCACGCTCATAGGATCTCGGGCGGTAGGGAGGAGTAATTAACTCCGATCAAGTGCTTGGGTGGCAAACGGCCATAGCTGGCTCCAGTAGTAGCTTGCAGGTTTTGCTCAGGCCGACGCAATTGCAATCGCAGTTGTGGTTGCAGAGGCGACGGCCGGGGGCGCTGGGGCTGGCAGGCAGCAATTACTAGGGCCTCTCATCCGCTCCCACGTGAAAGAAATCACGGACCTCGAAAGATAATAATTTCAATGTAAGAACCTCTTCCAAGTCATAACGTTCTGGTACCATCCATTGCAAGATTCACTGTACTGCACGTCTGCACCTGTGGAGACCCACCGGAGAGGCTCGAAGTCCATTGCATGGAGTAAATAAATGGCGCCACAGCTACCACCGGCCCTAATTGACTAGTCATTCAACATTCATCCGTTCCATTCATTAGGCATGGCGTGAATGCCCCATCACTGCTTATCATCACACTATGTATAGTATCGTATCGTACCGCCAGCATAACTCGTGTGCCGCTGCGACGTGTTCTCGCATGCATGCATGTGATCCCTCGATCGTGCATGCCACAACCACCGGTCCAAGGTCGCATTGCGTTGCGTCGTTATTCATCCATCCATCAAGCATGGAAACTAGTACCCCAGTGCCCAGTGGCAAACAGCAATCGAGCAAAAAAACAGAAATGATGAAAGAATCCACCGTGGAGACTTGTTTGGAATTTAATTCGGATCAAATAACGACATAACAAATGGACAACAGAGAACAAAAAATAACGTTCAAGGAGAGGAGGAGAGCAAGAAACTACAGGGAAGAGATGTACTGGTGACGGACGAGCCACGGACGGACGGACGAACGGACGGACGGACTGGCTGGCTGGCTGACGACGAGCGATCCGGCCGTGGAGGTGGCGGCCGGGCCGATAGATCAGCCTGCGGCGCGGCTAGCTAGTGGTGCTACCTAGCTAGCAGCTATTTCTACGGCCCCGTCGGTGGCGGCGGCGACCCGTACGACACCCCGTAGACCAGCGGCATTGGAGGCGGCGGCGACGAGTAGGACACCCCGTAGACCGGCGGGAGGAGCGGCGGCGGCGGCGACGAGTATGACACGCCGTGGACCGGGGGCAACGGCACTGTCGTTGGTGGTGGTGGCGGGGACGAGTATGGCATGCCGTGAACCGGTGGCGTCCCGCCTCCGCCGCTTGGTGGAGAGGATGGCGCTCCGCCTTCGCCGCCTGGTGGAGGGGGTGGTGCCCAGGGACCAGGGGCCGGCAGCGGCAGCGGCGAGGATGGCGTGGGCGCGGTCGGCGGCGTGAGGGCCGGAGGGGCGTACCCGGGGGGAGGTGTTGTGGGTTGGTGACTGGACGGCGAGGACGCGGACGGCGGCTGGTTGCCGGAGGACGGAGACGGGGTGCCCTGGGGTGGTGGTGCGGAGGAGGGCGGCAGTGCGTGCCCGGGGCTCTCGCTGTGGGTCGGAGGTGGCGGCGCCGCCGTTCCTGGCGTTGTGGAGCCACCGGGCGGGGACGGGGACGATGGTGTGGACGAGCCCGGCGGGAACAATGGGCCCGGCGGCGTAAACCAGCCTGGCGGTGGCGGCGACCTTCGACGATGGCCCCTCGGCGGCCCACCCCTCGGAGTGGGCGGCCTGCGGCCTCCGTGCGATCCCTTGCCTGGGCCTGGCCCTGCTGATTCCTGACACTGCGACCTGCTGCAGTCGAACGGGCTGGCTGCCGCCGCGGCGCACTGTGCCGGCGGGCGCTGCGCGGGAGCGCCGGGGATGCAGTTCCACCTGCCGTCCGCCGTCGCCACGGCGCATCCCGGCCGGCCGGTGAAGAAGTTGTCCTCGTAGGTGAAGTTCCTCAGACTCGGCAGTCCGCAGACGCTCGCCGGCACCGCGCCCTCCAAGAGATTCCCGGCGACGTTGAGCTCCTGGACGGCCACCAGTCCAGCGACGGTGGCCGGGAGCGGGCCCTGCAGGTCGTTGCCGCTGACATCGAACACGGTCACCTTCCTGAGCATCCCCACCTGCGGCGGGATGCAGCCGGTGAGGTCGTCGTCGATGAGCACGATCTCGTTGAGCGTCTCGGCCATCTTCCCAATCGACGGCGGGATGCATCCCCCGAGCCTGTTGTGCGCGAGCACGAGCACGGAGGCGGGCGAGTTGCCGAGGTTGGGCGGGATGGGGCGCGTGAGGCGGTTGGAGTTGAGGAAGATGGCGTCGAGCGGGCGGTCGAAGAGCGCGGGCGGGATGCGGCCCTCGAACTCGTTGAACCTGAGGTCGAGGTAGCGGAGCGAGGGCAGCTGGAGCACGACCTCCGGGAAGCCGCCGACGAAGCGGTTGTTGCTGATGTCGAGCTCGTGGAGGAGGCGGAGGTGGAGGAAGGTGTCGGGGAGCACGCCGCAGAAGCGGTTGGAGTTGAGGTGGAGCAGCGCGAGGTCGGGGAGGCCCGCGGGGAGCGAGTCGGGGATGTACCCGGCGATGTCGGCGTGGTTGAGGTCGATCCCGGCCACGACGACCACGCCGCCGTCCGCCGGGTGCGGCGCGCAGAAGACGCCGTTGTAGGCGCAGACGTTGGGGCCCGACCAGTTGGCGGTGAAGTTGGCCGGGTCGGAGAAGATGGCGGTGCGGCGCCAGGTCTGCAGCGCGACGTAGGCCGCCCGGAGGCGCGGGTTGGGGAACACCCAGGACGGCGGCGGGTCGAGCGGCGGCGGCTGGGACGCGGCCGGGGCGGGCGCGAGCGCGACGGCGAGGAGCAGCGCCAGCGCGAGGAGGACGCGGCGGCGGCCCGTCATGGCCGCGCGCGGTGGGGCGGCGGCGGCGGCGCGCGCGGGGTTGGGTGGAGGGGGGAGGAGGTTTAGCTGGGGGGGAGTGGGGTGGTGGAGGGAGTGAGGGTGGAGTGATGGAAGGGGCAAAGGTGGCAGAGGGTTCACATGGAGGGTTAACGCGGAACGAGAAGCTCGAGGCAGAGAGAGAAAGAGAGCGTGTCGGCCGGGCCGGGCCGGGCTGAGCTGGGCCGGGCCGGAGGTGGGCCCTGTGTGGCCGCAGAGTCAAAACGATCGCGTGTGCGTCGTGATGTTTGGTCCGTGCTAATCTTTTTGAATGTTTGATCCGTGCAAATCGAATCAGTGGTAAATGGATGACCGTGGCTTCATTAGTTGAGTGGTGCTGACTCAGTAATGTTTCGTCCGTGCGAACCATGTAGCTGCAAAAGACTTGACATCCCCAGGTGGCAGCGATTTAAGGAGGGGACGCCACGTAGTAGTACGAGCTATGCCTCCAATTGCTCATCGAAAATCGACTTTCAAGGAGAGAAAAATCGCAAGTCCTGCTGCTCAAAGATTAGTCCCGTCCATTAGACCTTGATGATCACCTCAAATGGTGCAAATTAATGAGATATTCTCCTGATTAATAGTCTAGTTCTAGTAACAAGCAGATCATGTTCTTAATTGTTGATAATCTAACTAAGCATAGAGTTTAAGAAACTGAGCAATTTGTTTGAACTTCTCGGGGGTCTTCCCTCCTCTTATCATGTGTGTACGAGCTCACATATTGTTGGTCGATTGAGATGGTTACGGCCAGATTTAATCCAACCCAAGCACTTTAATCGATGACTAAAATACAGATTTGGAACGGTAGTGATCGATGGGATTTTGTAGTGTGCGCCACGCGTACTCGTGGATCATTTGAGGGTTTCAAGGCACAGCACACCGGGCCCCTATTAATCGATCCACGACTTCTTCAAACATATTCAGAAAATTAAAGTTTTCCCCCTCTCGCTCGAGTCTCTGTCGTCAAGTCACTGAGTACCATGCATGCACGGGTCCATGGCAATGCAAGGTGTCGGTGAGGAATTAAGAATCGCGTTAATGTATAATGCTGCCACTACCTTTTCCTTTTTCTTTTTAGGCGTTTTCATTCATTCTTGGTCCTCATACTCTGAATAAATGTTGTTTAATGATGTGGCAATGCGTTGCACATAAGGTTGCGTTTGGATCTAAGGCAAGAACTAAACTAGCCATGCTAGGCAAGGTTAGACGTTTGGTATGGACAGAAAAATCTAGCTTTTGATGGCAATTAAGCATGTAACGCTGTCAAAACCTTGCTCATGGAGGAGAGTAAATTTGACTCTTCCGTGCGGGCAAGACAACACGCACAGAAACAACAATCTCACTTCCTTGTACACCTCTAACATAACTCCCTCGTCCATGAGTCATGGCCCACGATGCACCACATCTATTCGAGTTGTTTTCATGTGATGTTATCCGGCGTACAACATATTGCAACAAACAGTGGCGGAGCCAGGAAAATTGAATTAGGGGGGCCTGAGTGTTGTTCGTTCTTGTTAGGGAGGGCCAACCTACGAGGATGCACCAATTCAACATCAATTAGTCACTCTTTACATGCATATTAAGATTTAAATCACTGGTGTTAGGGGGCCAGGGCCTTGCTGGTCCCTGTCTCCGCCACTGGCAACGAACCAACCAGGTTTTCTCTAAGTGTTTATGTGTGTGTATCCATTGTTTACTAAATTGAATCCACTGAATTGGGAAGCACCTCCCCCTCGTAGAGAAAGTTGCTTCGAATGGGCACTTAGAGCAACTTCAACGGGCCGACCCAAACGGACGGCGATTTCGTCCGCTTTTTGTCCGTTTTGGTCGGCCGCCCGCCCGGCGTCCGCCCTGTTTTAGATATGGGTCGGCAGGGCGCCCAACACGCCGACCCATATGTGCCGGCGTGGCTGCCTGCCCCTCTATTTTTGGCATATTGTATAGTCTGAATCAAAATAAAATCGTTTTGGACCGGATAAAATTGCATAGTTTATTACAAGCCAAATGAAAATAAAAAGGTCTCACATAGCTCTCACATAGTTTTGCAAATAAATAAAAAAAGATACATCTATTGGTTGCCAACATGAGCCCACATATGCTCAACCATATCATTTTGCAGTTGCACGTGAGTTCCCCAATCACGCATGTCTTCATGAAATTGGGTGAACTGTTCAAACGTTGCCGCTACTCCATGCTCAGGCACAACATTCTCACCTTGAAACTGAAACCATTGATCATACAGACGTTCTGGGCGCTCGTCTTGTACGATCATATTATACATGATCACACAAGCAGTCATCACCTCCAACAGTTTCTGCGTGCTCCAGGTATTAGCAGGATACCGAACGATGCAAGTATTCGGATGGCGGCAGTGCATTTCTGATAAGAGGAAAAACCAATCTTGCCAGCAGCATCCTCTTTGCACTCGAAATAGTCATCATAGCCGACCACCCCCTCTCTAATACGACTGAAAACATGCCTACTCAAACGTAAACGGCGGCGGAATTTCTGATGTTTGAACAACGGGTTTGTTGCATCAAAGTAGTCCTTCCAAAGGAGGAAATGCCCGCTCTCTCGGTTGCGATTCAACGCCGGAAGGTGGCCCGGAATGGAGCCACGAAACAGTGGCCGCTGGCTATTGAGGTGGTGATGGAACAACACGGCAGCCAATATCTCCTCCTCGTCATCGGAGGACGAATCGTTGGAGTCGCAAAGGAAATTGTGAAAAAAGAACTCATCGGCGGAGTCCATTTTGTACCTTGGCAAACCTCGAACAGCTTGCGGGCTTCGGCGAAGGAGATGGCCAACAAAGGGAGTCGCGGCGCGCACGGACTAGCTGCTGTCCTGCCGACGTCTGACGAGCGTGCCGGCTTCCGACGAGCGTGCCGGTGAGGATCTGGCCGGGCGGCGAGGCAGCTTCTTGGTTGGGAGCAGCTGTGTGGTGGGGGCGCATGGGGGTGGGAACCAGTCGGCTCCCGGTGGCAAGACGGCGGCGGCGGGCGACGTGGGAGTGGGCGGCCTAGCTGGGCAGATGTGGAGGCCCCGACAGCTGGCAGACTAGCCGGCAAAAAAAGGGCGGTGGCGTCGACGACGGAGGAGGAGGGCGAGGGTTGCTATTGGATTGTGGAGGGCGATGTGACACAGACCAACGTGCCCCGGGGAAGGAGAGGGCAAGCGTACACGCGTCCGTCGCGTGTCCGTGCCGATGCAAATCCGGCTCAAAAATGGGTCGGGAATGGGTCGCCCGCGGACAAAAAGCGGACGTGCGTCCATTTGGGTCGGCGCATTGGGCCGACTTTTCTGTCCGCGCCGACCCAAACGAACGGCGGCGGACAAAATGGGTCGCCCCATTGGAGTTGCTCTTAGCTTCGAAAACCTGTCAACCTTGATGAGCCTGAGGTGTTTGAAGCACTATCTCTGCACATTAAGAAGAGAGGTATGACCGAAGCGTGGCGGACATCGAGTGAATGCAAGAAGAGAAATCTAAAGGGAGTGCATGTCGTCACGAGAGCACAAGAAGAGAACCCTGAAACAAGTGTCATCGTCGAGGCATTGCAACAGCTCAACCCAGCTGGCTACACCGTGATCACAGATGAATGGTTCCCAAGCACATCAATCGCCTACTCCTGTGAGCTCGTAGGTAGTAGCTTCCTCACTATCCCAACGGTTAGGCTTGATTTTGCCATCAACGAACACCGACTCGAGGAGTCCAAGATGGGTATGGTCTATGATAGGGCTTTTGTAACGTGGATATGGTGCATGCCCAAGGCAATGCCCAACATGATGATATAATATTGCTGCCAACATTAGGAGATTAATAATGTTGTTCTCGCTAACTCAAATAAAAAGTAGTGTTGTTAGCTATTTGAAGAATGTTTGTGATATGGGCATGATTAATGAGTGAGTATAGGAAGATGGTGCTCAAGCTTCTCGCTACCTTCTTGCCTCGGAGATGTTTCCTTCGAATGGGATATCATTGAGTTATCTATGTGCTTCGCTCCTCATGATGCTATTGAACATAACTTTGATTACTGTTGGGGGGATGACCCCCTGGTAGGCGTTGTCGGTGTCAAAACCGGCATATCTCGGGTATGGGGGCCCAAGTTGTGCGTCTAAGGATCAATGGTAACAAGGGACAATGGGACACAATGTTTACCCAGGTTCGAGCCCTCTTAAAGGAGGTAAAACCTTACGTCCTGCTTGATTGTATTCGATGAGTATAGGGGTTACAAGAGTCGATCTACCTCGAGATCGTAATGGCTAAACCCTAGCTGTCTAGCCTATGATTATTCTGATACCCTCTACGGACTAGACCCTCTGGTTTATATACACACCGGAGGGGCCTAGGATTGTACACAGTCGGTTTACAGAAGATGGAAACAGTACATTCGGACACCAAACTTGCCGTCCACTCACACAGGAGTCCTACCCGGACACAGGGGATAGTATTCTGCTTTAGCTTCATGGCCCATCAGTCCGGCCCATATCGAATAGGCCGGAAGATGTCTACTACACAACTTGTTCTTGTAGACTCGTGCTGGGCCTCCAAGTGCAGAGTTTTGTAGGACAGTAGCAAATTTCCCTCGAGTGGATGACCTAAGGTTTATCAATCCGTGGAAGGTGTAGGATGAAGATGGTATCTCTCAACCAAATAACAAAGAGTCTCTTGTGTCCCCAACACACCAAATATATTGGTAATTTGTATAGGTGCACTAGTTCAGCGAAGAAATGGTGATACAAGTGTAGTAATGATAGTAGATATTGATTTTTGTAATAAGAACAATAAAAAACAGCAAGGTAGCAATTGATAAAACAGAGCACAAACGGTATTGCAATGCTTAAAAATGAGGCATAGGGTCCGTACTTTCACTAGTGCAATCTCTCAACAATGCTAATCTAATTGGATCATATAACCATCCCTCAACATGCGATGAAGAATCACTCCAAAGTTCTTATCTAGCGGAGAACATAAGAAGAAATTGTTTGTAGGGCACGAAACCACCTCTAAGTTATTCTTTCCATTCGATATATTCAAGAGTTCGTACTAAAATAACACAAAGCTATTCTTTCCGTTCGATCTATCCAAGAGTTCGTACTAAAATAAAACCAAGTTATTCTTTCTGATTGATCTATCACGAGTTCGTACTAAAATAACACAAGTTATTCTTTCCGATCGATCTATCAAGAGTTCATACTAAAATGACACCAAAACGAATTCAGATTCATAATACTGAATCCAACACAAAGAACCTCAAAGAGTGCCCCAAGATTTCTATCGGAGAAACAAAGACCAGAACGTGCATCAACCCCTACACATAGATTACCCCAATGTCACCTCGGGAATCCGCGAGTTGAGTGCCAAAACACATATCAAGTGAATCAATATGATACCCCATTATCACCACGGTTATTCATAGCAATACATACATCAAGTGTTCTCAAATCCATAAAAGTATTCAATCCGATAAAACAAAATCTCAAAGGGAAAACTCAATTCATCACAAGATAGAGAGGGGAAAACACCATATGATCCGACTATATTAACAAAGCCCGCGATACATCAAGATCATGACGTCTCAAGAACACGAGAGAGAGAGAGAGAGAGAGAGATTAAACACATAGTTACTGGTACAAACCCTCATCCCCGAGGGTGGACTACTCACTCCTCATCATGGTGGCCGCCGGGATGATGAAGATGGACACTGGTGATGGTTTCCCCCTCCGGAGGAGTGCCAGAACGGGGTCTAGGTTGGTTTTTCGTGGCTACAGAGGCTTGTGGCGGCGGAACTTCTGATCTAGGGTTACTTCTGATGGTTTCTCTATTTATAGGATTTTTTGGCGTTGGTTTCACACGAAGATGGGCCTCGAGGTGAGCACAACCCACCGGGGCACGGGCAAGGGCCCAGGAGCACTCCGGTGTCTTGTGCCCTACTCCTTCACCTTATGGTCCTTCCACGAAGCTTCGGGGGTCTCTTTTGTTCCAAAAAAAATTGTCAAAAAGTTTCAGCTCATTTTGAGAACTTTCATTTCTGCACAAAAAACAACACCATGGTAGTTCTACTGAAGACATCGTCAATCCGGGTTAGTTCCATGCAAATCATACCAAAACCATATAAAATTGTTGTAAGCATGGCATGAATACTTCATAAATTATAGATACGTTGGATATGTATCACCGGACACCTGAGGACCCCCGAATCCAGGACTCCCTCAGTATCCCCCGAACTTGCCTTCAATGACGATGTAGTATCCGGCTTATTTCTTCGGCTTTGCAAGGCGGGTTCTTCAGCATACTTTGGATTAACGATAGTCCAATTTTGGCCTCCATGTTCTGCCTTTATGATTCCTTCCTATCATCGCCTCGATTTCCATGCATTGGGCGAATGCGAACAGTCCATTCTATTTTACAAATAAGCCCCTTACCGCACATGGGCGGCATCTATATAAAGAGGTTAGATCCCCAAATGCCATCTCACATTGCACAAAGAGCATCGGAGCAAACCACAAAAAACTTCAAAACATGGCGAGCGCCCCTAGATCCTCCTCGCGCCACCATGGCCCTCAAGAGGGTGATTGGCGAAGCTGCTCAGTGTCCCAACTCCAGATGAGTCGACTTCAGACGCAGGGATATCTTCCTCTTGTAGATCTAGTCTTCATGCGGGCAGGATTGGCTTCGATTGGCAATGACGTGCTAGCAGAGAATTTTCCCAACCCCAACAGGGAGGAGAGGGTGTGCTTCGTCTCGTTTCTTCTGAGGGGCTTAGGATTCCCGATCCATCCCTTCCTCAGGGGTCTATTGGAATTCTATGGGATCTAGCTGCACAACCTCACACTAGGTTCTATCCTGCACATTTTGAGTTTTGTCGCTCTCTGCGAGCTGTTCTTAGGCTGCGGGGCTCATTTTGAACTTGCAGAAAGTTCTTTTGCCTCGTCCCCCGCCATCAAGGTGGTTCCATATTTGAAGGGGGCGGCGCCGAAGTTTGGCGCATAGCCAGATCAGGCTACCCTGTCGGAACTCCCAAGAAGGGGTTCGAAGAATGGTCTTCGGAATGGTTTTATATGGAATACGCTCCCCTTTCAGACCCAGTTCGGCGCGGACTTCCCGAATTCTCCAGTGCTTATTTGAAGAAACTACTCAATTGGTTCCCCCGGAGTCGCAAGCAAGAAGACAGTGCGAAAGTAATGAGGTTAGTTAGCAAGGTCAGATTACTTGCCCACTCCGGACTCTCGATTATCGAAGTTATGGCCATCGCGATAAAGCGATGCATCTAGCCCCTTCAGTCCAGAGTGACCCCTTTATGGTGTTACAACGGGGAGGAGACGCATCTCGCTATAAACGCGAGGGTCCGGATACCCCAGCCGCTCTGGCCGCCATTCTGGCAGATCTTTATAAGGGGGAGAAAGAAGAATTCATCCGCTTAAATTGTCGGGAAGGTTTTGCATGTACAACCCCATTGAATGGGTAAGTCATTGATTATCAGCATTGTTCTACCTCGTTATCGAGATGTGCTAATCAAGTTATTCTGATTGTCTTAAAGCAGACATGAAGGAAGGTAGTCGAAAATGTCCATTGCCCCTCCCCTTAGCCAGAGGACCATGGTTGTAACGAATACCCCGGCTTCCACGAGGATCCAGATATATTTACAGAGTTTGATGATGGAGTTTTTTATCAAGTGAGCCTTGACGGCTCGGAAGTGGCTATTATGGCCGACTACCACGACCTTCTCCCTTTCTACAAGGTAAGTGCTCGGAAACCATCCTAAAAAAGAGGAGCCCCCACTCGCGTCTCACCCATCACACTGGACCGTGCTTTATAGGATCGGCGCTCGGTAAGCCGTACCCAATCGAGGGCGGCCCCTAGGAAGGCAGCATCTACGCAGGGTGGGCCTTCAAAACGAAAGGAAAGCAGGAGCACCGTCGAACCCCCTCCATCATAAAAGAGGTATAACCTTCAATATGTGCCTAGGCATAAGACTAAATTGTCATATTTCTCTTCCCCCCTCTTACTCCAGGAGGAGCACACGGTGAATCGTGTCCAAAACCCCAACTAGCCGAGCATCATCCAATCCGGTGGCTCATCGACCAGGACGAGAGCCAATATGGATGCGGCGCCGACTCCTCCACCTCATGAGGATTCGGATGACGTATCCATCACAAATTCCAAAGTGGAGAGTGTGATGAATCATCGACGACTGAAAGAGACCCTGCGCTCCAGCTTTTACTGAGTAGGAATTCACCGCCCTCAGCATCGTGGATGCATATATCCGAGCCGCACGGCATGGACTTACTGGAGTTGATCACCTATTTTCAAAAGATATACATGTAATGGTTTGTGTAAAATTGATAGATATATGCCAGTAGCCCCCAAGACTTGAAGCGGTTTAGATCAACCGATTTAAGGATCGTTATCATCGCAGGTTCTCAAAGAGAAGAACAACACGCTGTCCTAGGAGCTTGAAACAAGCCGTGCAAAGCTACATGCCGCCACCTCAGAGTTAGAGGAAATGAAGAAAGTCACGATGATGAGTAACCAAAAGAAAAAACTGGAGGAGGAAAGGGATAAGCAAGCCGAGGAGATAAAGAGCTTAAAGGCTCAATTATGGGACGCACAAAAAGAGAATAAAAAGTTGAAAGGCGGCATATTCGGTATGACCTTTGAACCATCCAAGGACCTCATATAATCCCATAATATGGAGTCTTATAATGCTGTTCTTACAGGTCTGTTAACCGGACGTCCTGAAGAAGAAGAAGTGTCCGGGTTCCAAGGCGACGTTCTAAAAGAGTTGTCTAATGTGCACGAGCGGGCCCGTAAAGCCATGAAGAGTATGATCACAGCCTTATGGCCATCTGATGCCCCTCCAGAAAGTATGGAGGGGTTGGCGAACCTGTTCAAAGGTGCCCGGTGTTGTTTTGAGCTATGGAAGGCGTCAGCATGCCGGGAAGGTGCCCGAGAGGCATGGGCAATGGTGAAAACGCGCTACACCGGGCTCGATCCAAATCATATGGCCCGAGTTGGACCTGAGGGACCGGACGGGAAAGATATTCCCGTGAAATTGTATATGACCAAGTGATGATAGTTGCGGAATATCCGCAAGAAGACGGTAGCTTAACCAGTCTTATAGATGACATAGATAAAGAGTAGTAGTTCGATTCCGTGTATCAATGTACTTTATCATCGAACTTATCTCCAACCGAACTTGTAAAAATTTGTCATCGCAGGCCTCCGACTTCAACCTTCGAACCAAGAAGTTGGAGTGTTTCCGGATACCATGTTGGAATGTAATAAACATTCAGTATGTCCGGAAACTAGGCAATCCGGTCATATTGCTCAAACAAACAAAATTTGTTCGGGGAGGTATGTTATATTACTATTTGACATAAGAAACATCTTCCAGGGAAAATAGTTTCGTTAGGGGTTCCTTTCCTTGGGTCGGCATGCTTAGTTATGCATGCCCTCGGCTTTGATCCAAATTACGGGCAGCCTATCCCGTATTTTTTAGAAGAACTTAAACAATCTGTCGTTGCTTGCCGACCAATTATGCCCTTAAGAATGCTAGCTTTCGGCTTCACCCGTCTGAGGTATAGATCCGGATTACCCGGTTGTAACAATCACAGAGGTACTCCCTTTACACCCTAGCTGAATAGTCGGGAACGTAGGGTATAAAGTACAGGAGCGAGGCAACCCAGCTTGGCAAACACTTAAGTCATAGATATGCATATAATGGCAAAATATGTATAGAACAAACAACTTAGACAATATAAGCAACGAGCTTTTAATAATGAGCTTCGTCAAAGAAGCCCCCAGTTAAAGTGGGGTGTATACATCTAAAGATGTGTACCCCTAACAGTTCGGTAGATCTGAACATACCTTGGGATATAAAAAAGGAAAAAATAAGAAGGGGAGGAGAAAGAGGAACCTAGTCAAAGTAAAAATAAAAAGAGTGCGACCGAAATATCCGTAGAATCGTCAGAGCTGAGTAGCATTCCATGGATTCGGCTCAAGACGATTATCCGATACATTATGAAGGTGATAGGCTCCTCCTGTGAGAACTTCATCTATGATGAAGGGGCCTGACGGAGTCCTGGACTATGGGGTCCTCGAGGAGTTGGCCTATGTGGCATGGGCCGAACTGATGAGCCGTGAGGATACAAGGTAGAAGGACCTCCCCCGTGTCCAGATAGGACTCTCCCTTGCGTGGATGGCAAGCTTGGCGTTCGGAGCATGTTCCTTCATTTCTTTGTAACCGACTATGTACAACCCTAGATCCCTCCGATGTCTATATAAACCAGAGGGCTTAGTCCATAGGCAGGATCAAAATCATACATGCTAGACATCTAGGGTTCAACCATTACGATCTCGAGGTAGATCAACTCTTGTAACCCCTATATTCATCAAAGTCAATCAAGCAGGAAGTAGGGTATTACCTCCATTAAGAGGGCCCGAACCTGGGTAAACATCGTGTCCCCTGCCTCCTTGATACCTTCAATCCTTAGACACATAGTTCGGGACCCCCTACCCGAGATCTGCCGGTTTTGACACCGACGTTGGTGTTTTCATTGAGAGTTCCACTGTGTCATCACCAGAAGGCTCGATGGTTCCATCAACCATCCACAACAATTCCGCCCTGAGGGAGACTTTTCTTTCTGGCCAAATCTTTGTATTCGGCGGCTTCGCACTGCGTGCTAATTCAACTGGCCATCTAGAGCAGATCGACAGCTACACCCCTAGTCATCAGATCAGTTTCGGAAACCTAAACTACGCTGCTGATATCTAGGGAGACTTGATCTTCCAAGGGTTCGCGGCCTCAACCACAGCTCCGGCCTCAGATCCGGAACTCATAGCCGAGTCCGAAAACGGGAATTTAGAGCCCGCCGAACTCTTCGCAGGCATAGAGCTCAACACCGGAGATATGGAGGGGGTCATTTCACCGGGAGGCCCAGAATCACTCATGGCTCCCTCTATCCTCATCAAGCCGGACTCACCTCCGTGCGCCAGCTCTGAACTCTCGAGGTCTGTTTTATACGAGCTCGGCCAGGGAACTCCTATCCTGCCCCGCTCCACGGATTCTCGCTTCCCTGTCTAGACCCCACTCTTAAACGAGGCTCTGGACTTAATGCGATCTCTCGCCATTACAGAAGGATCGCCACCGAACTATGCCCAGCCTGCATTAGGGGCTGAGAGCGGGAAATTTTACGTCCCACCCACCACTCACTTCATAGCCACTGTCGAGGACTTAACTGACATGCTCGATTACGCTTCCGAAGACATTGATGGCATGGACGACGATGCCGAAGAAGAGCAAAGCCTGAACCCGCTGCTTACCGGACGCTGGACGGCTACTTCCACATATGACTTGTACATGGTGGACACAACCAAAGAAAATGACGATGAAGGTGAGAAGGACCCAACCGAGGATAATTCTCCTGTGGCACCACCAAAACATCGTCGCCAGCCGCGCCGCTCTAATCGCGTCGAGAAAAAGACAATAATACCGGTACCGAAGACACTAATACTCTGGATAATGCCGAAGACCAAGAAGCCCCTTTCGAACCAACATTCGAACATGATGATTGGGAGGAGGGGCAAGTCAACCCCGATCATCCCATCGGGAACGAGGGCTTGGAGGATGGTGATTACGTACCAATCTCCGAAGAAGATGAGAGCCTCAGCAACGAAGAATTCATCATGCCAGAGGAACCCTTCGAACAAGAGCGCTTCAAGCGCCGGCTAATAGCTACGACAAGAAGCCTGAAAAAGAAGCAGCAACAACTTCAAGCTGATCAGGACCTGCTCAATAACAGATGGACTAATGTCTTGGCAGCCGAGGAATACGACCTCGAACGCCCAACCAAGAGTTACCTGAAGCGCTAGCTTCTACCCCAATTCAATGACGAGGCCCAAGAGCCTATACCTCCCATGCGTAATGCTGCTGACGGACCTGACCGTCCACCACGCGGCCGGGACAGAGCGGCAAATCAAGCCGGACACCCGCCTGCACCACCCCGCCGTAAAGGCAGAGAGACAACAGCTGCAGGATACACTTACGACCTACGACAGGACCTAGATAATAGAGCCGGTCAGACCAGATCAATATACAGATCAAGGGGGCGAGCCCCAGCGCGAGAAGACGACCATCAAGCCTGGCGCGACAAGTATAACTTCACCCAGGTTCAAAACCGCATACGGACTCCATCCGAACTGCGTCATGATGTGGCCCGATATAGAGGCGCCACGCACCCCCTATGCTTCACTAATGAGGTGATGGAACACCAGTTCCCGTAAGGGTTTAAACCCGTGAACATCGAGTCATACGATGACACGACAGATCCCGGAGTGTGGATTGAATATTTCCTTCTCCACATTCACATGGCTCACGGTGACGATCTACATGCCATCAAATACATCCCCCTTAAGCTCAAGGGACCAGCTTGACACTGGTTAAACAGCCTCCCAGAAAACTCTATTGGAAGCTGGGAAGACCTGGAGGATGCCTTTAGAGACAACTTCCAGGGCACTTATATCCGACCTCTGGACGCGGATGACCTCAGTCACATAGTCCAGCAGCACGGAGAGTCAGCTAGAAAATTCTAGACCCGATTCCTAGTCAAAAAGAACCATATTGTCGACTGTCTGGATGTCGAGGCTCTAGCAGCCTTCAAACACAACATCCGCGACGAATGGCTTGCCCGACACCTCGGCCAAGAAAAGCCGAAGTCCATGGCAGCCTTCACATCACTCATGACCCGCTTTTGCGCAGACGAAGATAGCTGGCTAGCCCGAAGCAGGAACAGTACTAACGATCCTGGCACTTTCGAAGCAAAGAACAGAAATGGCAGGCCTCGACGCGATAAAAGCAAGTGTTGGAGCAACACTAAAAATGCCGAAGACATGACGATCAACACCAGATTTAGTGGCTCCAAGCCCGCTCAACGGAAGAGGCCATTCAAAAGAAACAAGGATGACTCATCTAGCCTGGAACAAATACTCAATCGACCTTGCCAGATTCACAGAACCCCTGACAAGCCTGCTAGCCATACCAACAGAAGCTGTTGGGTCTTCAAACAGGCTGGCAAGTTAAACACCGAGCACACAGGGAAAGGGTCGCCCAACGAGGATGATGATGAGGAGCCTCGCCCACCGAACACAGGGGGACAGAAGAAATTCCCCCCGAGGTCAAGACGGTGAACATGATATATGCTACTCACATCCCCAAAAGGGAGCGCAAGCACGCGTTAAGGGACGTCTATGCGGTAGAGCCAGTTGCCCCAAAATTCAACCCATGGTCAGCATACCCGATCACCTTTGATCGCAGGGACCATCCGACCAGTATCCGTCATGGAGGTTTAGCCGCATTGGTCCTCGACCAATTATTGATGGATTCCACCTCACGAGAGTCCTCATGGACGACGGCAACAGTCTTAATCTGCTCTATCAGGACACATGCCGGAAAATGGGTATTGACTCGTCAAGAATCAAACCCACCAAAACTACCTTCAGAGGAGTAATACCTGGTGTAGAGGCCAGCTGCACGGGCTCAATCACATTGGAGGTCGTATTCGGTTCGCCGGACAACTTCAGAAGTGAAGACTTGATCTTCGACATCGTCCCTTTTCGTAGTGGCTATCACGCACTGCTCGGACGAACTATGTTTGCCCGCTTCAATGCGGCCCCGCATTACGCTTATCTAAAACTCAAAATGCTAGGACCACGCGGTGTTATAACAGTTCATGGAAACATGGATCGCTCCCTCTGTACCGAGGAGCACAATGCAGCGCTTGCATCGGAAGTGCAGGTCGGCCTTATCAAGCCAAACTCCACATCAGCAGTCAAGCCACCGGACCCTGTCAAACGAGTTCGGACCACCCCATAGAACGACAGTCCAGCTCGTTAGGAGCTGATTAGCAATCCGGCCTCTGTCTTCGCCCTAACCAAGCAGCGACGTATGTGCCGCGCGCTCATAACTACACACTAAAAATACCATGGGCCACGATGGAGGCATATCAAGGATAAGGTCCACAATACGGCTCAACCGTATTCGGACCCCCATTTATCTTTTTGCGAACTTCATTTTTTATTTCCAGGTTCTATACAACCCACATCACCCTTTTCATGGTGTCAAGGGCCCTTTTTCGGCCCCTTATGAAAACTTATCCATTAATCCTCTCAAAGGATCGCACACGAAGGCGAAAAGCAGCACAGATATATGGCGGAGTACTTAAAGGATCCTTCAATATCACCTCCCTCCTTGTTCTTAAATACCTGTACACAGCTTTCCCTTTCGTTCGGCATGTAAAATAGCCTCAATGCTTATAGCATTATCTGTACAAATACGTTTTGATGTACCAATCAGACTATAATTGAAACAGTTTTTTGCCCAAATTACTTGGTATTGGCTTATTCCTTCTTCTGTATTTCTTCTTGTTTATCATCTGATTGTCATGTACACCCCGGCTTGACCTAAATCGCCAGGGGCTCCATTCATCCGCGTACATTTATTACATTTACCATAAGTCCAAACACTTTCACAAGTGCAATTAGGCGTCCCAAATTTAGCATTATATGCATCAGCTCTGAATCATGTCTTCGGTCAATAGTTGGGTTGCCCGGCTCCTGTGGTTACTACCTTACGTTCCGATTGTTCGGCTAAGGAAGTAAAGGGAGAACTACTGTGATTGTGTTTCTGGTTGGCCGGATAAACACCTCAGTAGAGAAAGCCAAAAACTGACTGTCATGATGCGGCGAGAGCTGGTCAGCTATTCGGTGACTCAATACAAATCTCTTGTGATTTTTTCCGTGTCACACAAAGGACCAGTTTTTTCCCTGGTCAGGTGTCTACAGCACCCGAGTTCGGATAGCCGAACAATAACAGGGGTTGCACCTACAATCTTCTTGTCAAACTCCTATGGCTAAGTGAGAGTGATAAAGCCGCATAGTCTGATTGCCTGGTTCGCCGCACTAGCACCTCCTTCAAGGACCACATCATTGGGGTTAAGTGTGCTTTTGTGCTGCTCCAAACACCCCCTTAGTATCTACGCGAGGGGTTGAAGCCAACGACTGGCCAACTCTTAGATTTAATAAACGGCCGCAACGAAGGATAAATAATTTCAAAGGAAACAAGATTAAAATTATACAAAGGCTATGTTTTCATTACAAAGTTTGGGCATGGCTACATTCATTCAAATATGATGTCCTTCGAACGCAGGCCCTCTATAATACGGGAGCCTTCAAGGACGTCATCGAAGTATCGCTCCGGCGTACGATGCTCCTTGCCTGCTGGCGGCCCCTCGGTTGCAAGACGGGTGGCATTCATCTTTGCCCATTGCACCTTGACGCGGTCGAAGACCATCTGGGGACCTTCGATGCAGATGGACCGCTTTATAGCATCAAGCCGTGGGCAGGCATCGATTAGCCGCTTCACAAGCCATAAATAGCTATTAGGTATGGGTTCGGCTGGCCATAGACGGACTATGATGTCCTTCATGGCCAGTTTGGCCATCCTGTGTAGCTCGGTCAGCTATTTCAACTGATCACTAAGGGGCATAGGTTGCTCTGGCGCAAGGTACTACAACTAGAATAGTTTCTCTGTTGAGCTCCCCTCTTCGGCTCGGAAGAAGTTTGCCGCATCGGCAATACTTCGGGGAAGATCCACAAATGCTCCTGGAATACTCCAAATGCGTGTCAGAAAGGTGTACTTTCTCCTTACGAGCTTTCTCTACATATTAATAACCTTACCCACCGCGATCTGCTTGGCTTCTCAGATCTCCTGACATGCGCCTTGGGCTTCAACCCGGGCTTCCTTTGTGATTTGGAGCACCGTAGCAAGTTCAGAGTCTCGCTCCGACACCTGGCGCTCCAAGGACTCACATTTTTCTTATAGCATCTGCGAGCTCTTGTTGGACTTCATCCAACCTCGCCTCATGCTTTTGGCGGGCGGTTCATTCCTCGTCCGCCTCCTTCTTATCCCCGGCCAGCGCACTCTTGAGGGCTTCGACCTCCGACGTATCAACTATGAGCATAAACATAAAGCTCAGTCAGATAACAAATTGGAGCTCATATCAGTTCAGACATGCTTCAGTATAACATACCTTGTTTTGCCTCCAGTCTCCGCTTTAGTTCGGAGACTTCGGCCGCATGCGAAGCTGCTGCTAGCTTCGCAGCCTGCTCATCCAAGTAGACATATATGTTAGCTCCTATGAAGTTTTACTCAATGCTCTGTTCAACCCTTCTTCGTGAAACGCCGAACAGAGACTTAGGGGCTACTATCTATATACAGGTATTCCTTTTGTAAATAACCAAAAATATATTACTTCACATACCTCAAAGCCTGTTAGAAGGCTGGTGTAAGCTTGGTTCAATCCGCTTTTAGCGGACCGAACCTTTTCAACCACCGTACCCATAAGGGTACGGTGTTCCTCCACAATGGAAGAACTTTGAAGCGCTTCCATCAGAATGTCCGGCGCCTCCGGATTGATAGAGGATGCCGGTGGAGACGGAGCGCCCCTTCCTTCAAAGAAGGCCGCTATTTCGATTCCGGAGCCGCGGGGGTCTCCGGAATAATATTTGGCTGGGGGCCAAACTGAGCGGGTCCCCCATCGCTGGTCTCCAGGGGGGTTGGTTTCCCCCTCTCTTCGGCAACAGAGGTGTTACCCTCCGCCGCCACCTTCACGGCCTCTTGTACCTCCCCATGACCTCGAGAGGTTATCTGGGATAACACTTCGGTGTTATCCCTGACAGGGGGGTGGAGAGATCTGCGGAGGCGACTCGCTCTCCATCGCACAATTGGGGGAAATCACGAGCCATGCTATAATGTACAATTCAAAATGTTATAATAATAAGGCATAAAATTGGATATGCTTGTGTTGTCTTCGGATACTTATGATTCAGCCAAAGGCTTCGGCCTGAGGTGCCGCTTTGGGATGGCATCGGCGCCCGCTTTGGAATCATCCGAAAGGGAGGGTTTTCCCTTCTTGGTCGCCTCCGCCTCCAGATCTGCGGAAGCTGGCCTTTTCTTCTTCCCCCACTTGGGGGGAGAGTTACTCTGTTCCTCCTCCACATCTTTGTCATAGGAGGAGGAGGTCTCCGAGTGTTCGAACTTGGCATCCGAAGTATCCTTATGACGGAGACCACCTCTGGTATCCTTGCCCTTCTTCTTGGCCTTCTTCTCCAGCGCCTGATATGGCACCGGAACCAGCATATTCATCAGCAAGGGGGTGGCCTCGTCCTCGGGCAGCGGAGCTAGACATTTGATCTACTCTGCCTTCTTGGTCCATCCCTGGGGGAATAAGAAAGGTCAATATACTCCTCGGATTTGCAAATAAAAAGTTATCATAAAACTTACGGGAGTGGCCGGACGTGCGTAGTCATAGCCGCGGTCTTCGGTTTTATCTGGCCACGACTTTTGAGTCTTGAAGAGCAGCTTCCATATGTCTTCGTGCCTCGTGTCAAAGAACTGCTGCAGAGTCTGAGGACCGTCCAGGTCGAATTCTGACATATATTGAGTCTGGCGTTAACAAGGGAGAATCCGGCAAAAAAGCATCACCTGGATCACGCTGGCGAGGCTGGTGTTCTTGTTTATCACGCCCTTGACGCGACACTCCAGCGTCGTCACCTCGTCAGGCGACTCCCAATCTAGGCCCTTATTGAGTCAGGATGTAAGCCTCGTCGGGGGCCCAGATTTGAACTCGGGAGCGGTGATGTCTACTACACAACCTTCTTCTTGTAGACGTTGTTGGGCCTCCAAGTGCAGAGGTTTGTAGGACAGTAGAAAATTTCCCTCAAGTGGATGACCTAAGGTTTATCAATCCGTGGGAGGCGTAGGATGAAGATGGTCTCTCTCAAACAACCCTTCAACCAAATAGCAAAGAGTCTCTTGTGTCCCCAACACACCCAATACAATGGTAAATTGTATAAGTGCACTAGTTCGGCGAAGAGATGGTGATACAAGTGAAATTATAAAAACAGCAAGGTAACAAGTAATAAAAGTGAGCATAAACGCTATTGCAATGGTAGGAAACAAGGCCTAAGGTTCATACTTGCACTAGTGCAAGTTCTCTCAACAATAATAACATAACTGGATCATATAACTATCCCTCAACATGCAACAAAGAGTCACTCCAAAGTCACTAATAGCGGAGAACAAACGAAGAGATTATGGTAGGGTACGAAACCACCTCAAAGTTATCCTTTCTGAACTATCTCTTCAAGAGTCCGTAGTAAAATAACATGAAGCTATTCTTTCCGTTCGATCTATCATAGAGTTCGTACTAGAATAACACCTTAAGACACAAATCAACCAAAACCCTAATGTCACATAGATACTCCATTGTCACCTCAAGTATCTGTGGGCATGATTATACGATATTCATCACACAATCTCAGATTCATCTATTCAACCAACACAAAGTACTTCAAAGAGTGCCCCAAAGTTTCTAGCGGAGAGTCAAGACGAAAACGTGTGCCAACCCCTATGCATAAGTTCACAAGGTCACTGAACCCGCAAGTTCATCACCAAAACATACATCAAGTAGATCACGTGAATATCCCATTGTCACCACAGATAAGCACGGCAAGACATACATCAAGTGTTCTCAAATCCTTAAAGACTCAATCCGATAAGATAACTTCAAAGGGAAAACTCAATCCATTACAAGAGAGTAGAGGGGGAGAAAGATCATAAGATCCAACTATAATAGCAAAGCTCGCGATACATCAAGATTGTGCCAAATCAAGAACACGAGAGAGAGAGATCAAACACATAGCTACTGGTACATACCCTCAGCCCCAAGGGTGAACTACTCCCTCCTCGTCCTCGAGAGCGCCAGGATGATGAAGATGGCCACCGGTGAGGGATCCCCCCTCCGACAGGGTGCCGAAACAGGACCCCGATTGGTTTTTGGTGGCTACAGAGGCTTGCGGCGGTGGAACTTCCGATCTATTGTGCTCCCGGATGTTTTCGGGGTATATGGAGATATATAGGCAAAAGAAGTTGATCAGGGGAGCCACGAGGGGCCCACGAGGGTGGGGGCGCGCCCTCCTGCCTCGTGGCTTCCTCGAAGCTGCCCTGACGTCTACTCCAAGTCTCCTGGATCGCTTCTGTTCCAAAATAACTCTCGCGAAGGTTTCATTCCGTTTGGACTCCATTTGATATTCCTTTTCTGCGAAACACTGAAATAGGCAAAAAAACAGCAATATGGGCTGGGCCTCCGGTTAATAGGTTAGTCCCAAAAATAATATAAAAGTGTATAATAAAGCCCATTAAACATCTAAAACAGATAATATAATAGCATGAATGCTTCATAAATTATAGATAAGTTGGAGACGTGTCAGCATCCCCAAGCTTAATTCCTGCTCGTCCTCAAGTAGGTAAATGATAAAAGAAAGAATTTATGAAGTGTGAATGCTAGTAGGTGCACAAGGTTGATCAATGATAATTTTAGTCACCTTTTCTAGCATCGTATATGTCATAACAATAGTTCATCTCATAAAACTTTTCATGATCAAGTAACAAGCTATTCACATGTTAAAGCATAGACCATAAACTTCATTCTCAGTCATCAAACAATCTCAATTCATCTTATGTTCAGGAAGGGTCTATGTCAGAGCTTTGATTTAGCAAATCCCACCTACTGAACTATCATATAGCCTTCCATGATTGCTACCACTCAAAGCATATTTTTAGAACAAATAACATCCATCTAACACAGAGAAAGATAGGGGCTTAATGTTTCGCCTCCCAACTTACTTATCATATAGATAATTGTCAACAATAATAATTTATGATCAAATATATTTGAATGGCCATATATGCTTAGATCTTTCCCCATCACGTGATGCTTGCCAACTAAAGAGTAGGTTGGAATGAGAAGGAATACTACTGACTCTTGCATAAAAGTAAAAGATAGACCCTTCACAGAGGGAAGCAGGGATTTGTAGAGGTGCCAGAGCTCGATTTTGAAATAGAGATAAATAATTTTGAGAGGTATGCTTTCATTGTCAACATAACAATGAAGAGTTCCCAATATCTTCCATACTACATACATTATAGGCGGTTCCCAAACAGAATGGTAAAGTTTTTACTCCCCCTCCACCAACAATCATCAATCCATGGCTTGCCCGAAACAACGGGTGCCTCCAACTAACGTCAATCCTGGGGGAGTTTTTGTTTGCAATTATTTGGATTTGATTTTGATCTTTTGATCATGGGACTGGGCATCCCAGTTACCAGCCATTTTTCTCGTGAATGATGAGTGGAGTCCACTTATCGTGAGAATAACCCACCTAGCATGGAAGATACTGACAACCCCTAGTCGCTACATGAGCAATTCGGGCATACAAAACATATTATTATTTGAAGGTTTAGAGTTTGGCACATGCAAATTTACTTGGAATGGCAGGTAAATACCGCAAATAGGTAGATATGGTGGACACTCATGGAAGAAGCTTGGTTCAAGGAATTTGGATGCACAAGCAGTATTCCCGCTTAGTACAGATATTTAGGCTAGTAAAGGATTCTAAATAGCAAGCACCACATGTTAGAGGATCTATAACAATATAACTTCTATACAAATATACCCAAGCATAACTCATTATGTTGTCTTCCTTGTCCAATTTCAACTAATTTGCTCAGGTTTGAAAATAATTAATGGGGCTCACAATCATAGAAGATGTCTAAGATAGTATATTTATATGTGAAATCTCTCTTCCTTCAATATTCTTTCATGAATTGTTCAAGTGCATATATAATTTCAGATTTATGATATTCAAATCATTCAACCATTTACTCATAGGATATAAGTGAAGCACACGAGTAAATGACAAACTACTTCCAAAAAGATATAAGTGAAGATCAATGAGTAGTTAAATAATTATTTAGCTATGTGAAGACTCTCTCTCATTTAAGTATTTCGGATCTTGGTATTTTATTCAAACAGCAAGCAAAACAAATCAAAATGACATTGCAAGGATAGCACAACTCATGTGAAGAAGCAAAAACTTAGGTTCAACCGATACTAACCGATAATTGTTGAAGAAGAAAGGTGGGATGCCTACCGGGGCATCCCCAAGCTTGGATGCTTGAGACTTTTTGAAATATTATCTTGGGGTGCCTTGGTCATCCCCAAGCTTGAGCTTTTGTGTCTCCTTAATTCCTTTTATATGTTGGTTTCCTAAATCTCGAAAGCTTCATTCACACCAAACTCAACAAGAACTCGTGAGATAAGTTAGTATAAACCAATGCAAAAACCTTATCATTTTCTACTGTAACAAATCACTAAAATTATTATTAAACATTTCATACTAAATGTCTCTGCATATTTAATACTTCTATCCTCAAATAGAATCATTAAACAAGCAAGCATATGCAAACAATGCAAACCTAACAACAATCTGCCAAAACAGTATAGTCTGTAAAGAATGCAAGATTCATCATACTTCCCTAACTACAAAAATTATAAGAAAAATACTACGTTGTATAAGATTTATCAGAGCTCAATATGCAAAAATATTCAACATTATATCATTCTCTGACTTTCCTAGGGAATTTTTGCAACAGCGGTAAACTTTCTGTTTTGAAACCGCAACATGTATACTTGCAAAATAAGCATGGTAAAGGCTATCCTTGACATTTTTATTGAAAATATATATGCAAAGCATTATTATAAATAACATAAAGCAAATACTAACAAAAGAAAATGATGCTCCAAGCAAAACACATATCATGTGGCGAATAAAAATATAGGTCCAAGTAAAGTTACCGATGAACGAAGACGAAAGAGGGGATGCCATCCGGGGCATCCCCAAGCTTAGGCTCTTGGTTATCCTTGAATATTACCTTGGGGTGCCTTGGGAATCCCCAAGCTTAGGCTCTTGCCACTCCTTATTCCATAGTCCATCGAATCTTTACCCAAAACTTAAAAACTTCACAACACAAAACTCAGCACAAAACTCGTAAGCTCGGTTAGTATAGGAAAATAAATAACCACTTTAAGGTACTGTTCTGAACTCATTCTTTATTTATATTGGTGTTAAACCTACTGTATTCCAACTTATCTATGGTTCATACCCTCCGATACTACTCATAGATTCATCAAAATAAGCAAACAACACATAGAAAACAGAATCTGTCAAAAACAGAACAGTCTGTAGTAATCTGTATCAAACGTATACTTATGTAACTCCAGAAATTCTGAAATAAATTGTTGGACCTCAGGAATTTGTCTATTAATCATCTTAAAAAAGGATCAACCTAAAATCACTCTCCATAAAAAAATGGTAGCTAATCTCATGAGCGCTAAAGTTTCTGTTTTTTACAGCAAGATCATATAGACTTCACCCAAGTCTTCCCAAAGGCTCTACTTGGCATAAACACTAGTTAAAACATAAAACCACGTCTAACCAGAGTCTAGATAAATTATTTATTGCTAAACAGGAGCAAAAAGTAAAGGACAAAAATAAAGTTGGGTTGCCTCCCGACGAGCGCTATCGTTTAACGCCCCTAGCTAGGCATGATGATTTCAATGATGCTCACATAAAAGATAAGAATTGAAACATAATGAGAGCATCATGAAGAATATGAATAGAACATTTAAGCCTAACCAACTTCCTATTCATAAGGATTTTATGAGCAAACAACTTATGGGAACAATAACCAATTAGCATAGGAAGGCAAAACAAGCATAACTTTAAAATTTTAAGCACATAGAGAGGAAACTTGATATTATTGCAATTCCTACAAGCATATGTTCCTCCCTCATAATAATTTTCAGTAGCATCATGAATTAATTCAATAATATAACCAGCACATAAAGCATTCTTTTCATGATCTACTTACATAGAAATTTTACTACTCTCCACATAAGCAAATTTGTTCTCATCAATAATAGTGGGAGCAAACTCAACAAAATAACTATCATGTGAGGCATAATCCAATTTAAAACTAAAATCATGATGACAAGTTTCATGGTTATCATTATTCTTTATAGCATACACGTCATCACAATAATCATCATAGATAGCAACTTTGTTCTCATAGTCAATAGGAACCTCTTCCAAAATAGTGGATTCATCACTAAATAAAGTCATGACCTCTCCAAATCCACTTTCATAAATATTATAAGTTTCAACACCCTCCAAAATAGTGGGATCACTACTACCTAAAGTTGACACTCTTCCAAACCCAATTTCATCAATATAATCATCATAAATAGGAGGCATGCTATCATCAAAATAAATTGGCTCATCAAAACTTGGGGGACTAAAAATATCATCTTCATCAAACATAGCATCCCCAAGCTTGTAGCTTTGCATATCATTAGCATCATGGGTATTCAAAGAATTCATACTAATAACATTGCAATCATGCTCATCATTCACATATTTAGTGCCAAATATTTTATAGACTTCTTCTTCTAGCACTTGAGCACAATTTTCCTTACCATCATTCTCATGAAAGATATTAAAAAGATGAAGCGTATGAGACAAACTCAATTCCATTTTTTTCTAGTTTTCTTTTATAGATTAAGCTAGTGATAAAACAAGAAACAAAAAGATTCGATTGCAAGATCTAAAGATATACCTTCAAGCACTCACCTCCTCGGCAACGGTGCCAGAAAAGAGCTTGATGTCTACTACACAACCTTCTTCTTGTAGATGTTGTTGGGCCTCCAAGTGCAGAGGTTTGTAGGACAGTAGCAAATTTCCCTCAAGTGGATGACCTAAGTTTTATCAATCCGTGGGAGGCGTAGGATGAAGATGGTCTCTCTCAAACAACCCTGCAACCAAATAGCAAAGAGTCTCTTGTGTCCCCAACACACCCAATACAATGGTAAATTGTATAGGTGCACTAGTTCGGCGAAGAGATGGTGATACAAGTGCAATATGGATGGTAGATATATGTTTTTGTAATCTAAAATTATAAAAACAACACGGTAACAAGTAATAAAAGTGAGCGTAAACGATATTGCAATGGTAGGAAACAAGGCCTAAGGTTCATACTTTCACTAGTGCAAGTTCTCTCAACAATAATAACATAACTGGATCATATAACTATCCCTCAATATGCAACAAAGAGTCACTCCAAAGTCACTAACAGTGGAGAACAAACGAAGAGATTATGGTAGGGTACAAAACCACCTCAAAGTTATCCTTTCTGAACTATCTCTTCAAGAGTCTGTAGTAAAATAACATGAAGCTATTCTTTCCGTTCGATCTATCATAGAGTTCGTACTAGAATAACACCTTAAGACACAAATCAACCAAAGCCCTAATGTCACCTAGATACTCCATTGTCACCTCAAGTATCCGTGGGCATGATTATATGATATGCATCACATAATCTCAGATTCATCTATTCAACCAACACAAAGTACTTCAAAGAGTGCCCCAAAGTTTCTACCGGAGAGTCAAGACGAAAACGTGTGCCAACCCCTATGCATAAGTTCACAAGGTCACTGAACCCGCAAGTTGATCACCAAAACATACATCAAGTAGATCACGTGAATATCCCATTGTCACCACAGATAAGCACGACAAGACATACATCAAGTGTTCTCAAATCCTTAAAGACTCAATCCGATAAGATAACTTCAAAGGGAAAACTCAATCCATTACAAGAGAGTAGAGGGGGAGAAAGATCATAAGATCCAACTATAATAGCAAAGCTCGCGATACATAAAGATTGTGCCAAATCAAGAATACGAGAGAGAGAGATCAAACACATAGCTACTGGTACATACCCTCAGCCCCGAGGGTGAATTACTCCCTCCTCATCATGGAGAGCGCCGGGATGATGAAGATGGCCATCGTTGAGGGATCCCCCCTCCGGTAGGGTGCCAGAACAGGGTCCCGATTGGTTTTTGGTGGCTATAGAGGCTTGCGACGATGGAACTCCCGATCTATTGTGCTCCCGGATGTTTTCGGGGTATATGGAAATATATAGGCAAAAGAAGTCGGCCAGGGGAGCCACGAGGGGCCCACGAGGGTGGGGGGGGGCGCCCTCCTGCCTCATGGCTTCCTCAAAGCTGCCCTGACGTCTAATCCAAGTCTCCTAAATTGCTTCCGTTCCAAAAATAACTCTCGTGAAGGTTTCATTCTGTTTGGACTCCGTTTGATATTCCTTTTCTGCGAAACACTGAAATAGGCAAAAACAACAATATGGGCTGGGCCTCCGGTTAATAGGTTAGTCCCGAAAATAATATAAAAATGTATAATAAAGCCCATTAAAAATGTAAAACAGATAATATAATAGCATGAATGCTTCATAAATTATAGATACGTTGGAGACGTATCAAGTGGCGGCCCATGTGGCGTCGTAGGGTTCCGTGATATAGAACCACCCTGCTGCCATCCTTTTACGCTCTCCACAAAGGTCCCCTTTGGTAGTTGACATTGGGGAGTTTGCTAACCATGGCGCCGCCGCACTCCGTGTGTTGGCCCTTGACAACCTTTAGCTTCACATTGAAGATCTTGAGCCATAGGCCGAAGTGGGGAGGGACGCGGAGGAATGCCTCGCATACGACGATAAATGCCGAAAGGTTGAGGAAAGAATTTGGGGCTAGATCGTGAAAATCTAGCCCATAGTACAACATGAGGCCGCAGACGAAAGGATTAAGGGGGAACCCTAGTCCGCGAAGAAAATGGGGAATGAACACTACCCTTTCATTGGGATCCGGAGTGGGAATTATCTACTTTTTGGTAGGGAGCCGATGGACTTTGTCCGTGGCCAGATACCCAGCCTCCCGAAGCTCTTTGATGTTCTCCTGTGTAACAGAGGAGGCCATCCACTTGCCCTGCGCTCCAGATCCGGACATGGCTAGGAGGGCTTGGTGGCGATGGAAATGATTGAGATTTGGGCGCTGGAGCTCGAATGGCAGATAGGCAGAGGAGGAAGAAGGCATGGGGTAAAAGGGCGGATCCTTGTCTTCTTATAAAGGCAGTGGATGTCAAGCGCCCCCTCACAAGCCTTAAATCTCGCCTATTCCCAAGGGTACGTGTGAACGGCATGGTTGGACAACCCAAACCCCTGTTTATATGAAAATCCCGTGATAAGGGGACACGATCTCTGCTTTGACAAGACGTTTCAATGGCTGTGCCTCGAAATACGAAACGAGGTTGTGAAACGGTTCAGAATGCTAACAAGGCCAGGACATAACGCCTCGCCAGAAAAATCGCCTATGGGCAAGGCTTATTTCATTTCAAATATTTTTTGCCCTTACAACTTAAGGCTATAATTGTTTAATAAAGCCGGATACAGCTGTTTTGCATGGAGGACTGCGTTGAGGTATTCGGAGAAGGAACCCGCCTTGCAATGCCGAAGACAATCTGCATGCCGAACACATCGTCATCGAAGCCCGGTTCAGGGGCTACTGAGGGAGTGCTGGACTATGGGGTCCTCGAGGAGTTGGCCTATGTGACATGGGCCGGACTAATGAGCCATGAGGATACAAGGTAGAAGGACCTCCCCTGTGTCCGGATAGGACTCTCCATTGCATGGATGGCAATCTTGGCATTCGGATCATGTACCTTACTTTCTATGTAACTGACTCTGTACAACCCTAGATCCCTCCGGTGTCTATATAAACTGGAGGGCTTAGTCCATAGGCAAGATCACAATCATACAGGCTAGACATCTAGGGTTTAGCCATTACAATCTCGAGGTAGATCAACTCTTGTAACCCATATATTCATCAAAGTCAATCAAGTAGGACGTAGGGTATTACCTCCATTAAGAGGGCCCGAACCTGGATAAACATCGTGTCCCCTGCCTCCTTGTTACCTTTGATCCTTAGACACACAGTTCGGGACCCCCTACCCGAGATCTGTAGGTTTTGACACCGATAGGGCCCTCCCATTTTGGTTTGAGCTTATCCTTCTTCTTCTTTGGGAGACGTAAGACAAGGTCACCGACGTTATATGTCTTAGCCCGCACTTTCTAGCTTTGGTATCGCCTGTCCTGTTGTTGATAAAATGCAGAACGGGCTTTTGCAATATCACACTCCTCTTCAAGGCCGTCTAGGTCATCCTGCCGATCGAGCTCGGCTTCTCGCTCTTCGTACATGCACACTCTAGGTGAGTCATGTATGATGCCGCAGGGCAGGAAAGTTTCTGCGTTGTACACCATGAAGAAAGGTGTGTATCCGGTCGTTCGATTAGGCATAATCCGCAGGCCCCAGAGCACGGAATTGAGTTCCTCGACCCAGTGCTTATCTGACTCTCGTAAGGAGCGCACTAGTCTGGGTTTAATGCCGCTCATTATCAGGTCATTGGCCCGTTCAACCTGACCGTTTGTTTGGGGGTGCTACACGGATGCATAATCGAGTTTAATGGCCATGTTAGCACACCAATTTTCACCTCATCAGCTATAAAATTGGAGCCATTATCAGTGATGATGCTGTGCAGGACACCATAGCGGTGTACCACACCGGATATAAAGTCAATCACTGGCCTTGCTTCAGCTGTTTTTACTAGTTTGGCCTCTATCCACTTAGTGAATTTATCCACCATAACCAGTAAATATTTCTTTTTGTGGCTTCCCCCTTTAAGGGGTCCGGCCATAACAAGCCCCCAGACTGCGAAGGGCCAAGTGATGGGGATTGTTCTTAAGGTAGTGGGAGGCATATGACTTTGATTGGTGAAAAGCTGACAGCCCACACAACGTTGGACAAGGGCTTGTGCGTCTGCTCGAGCCGTTGGCCAGAAGAAACCTGTCCGAAAAGCTTTGCTTATGAGGGCCCGAGCTGCGGCGTGATGGCCGCCCAGACCAGCATGTATTTATGCAAGAGCTGCTGCCTCTCCTCTTCGGAGATGCACCTTTGGAGAACTCCGGTAGTGCTTTTCTTGTATAATTCACCTTCGTGAACTTTGTAGGCTTTAGAACGCCGAACTATGCGACGGGCCTCATTTTGATCATTAGGAAGTTCCTGCCTATTAAGGTAGGCCAGGAAAGGTTCGGTCCATGGTGCAATAATGGCCATGATCTCATGAGAAGAGGGTGTTATTTTGGCATCTAAACCCCCGATGATATCTGCATTCTGTTTGGCTGCTGGGGGCATGATCAGGTCCGTACTGGTGTCTCTGCTCTCGTCCTACCATACCACGAATGGATTAAAGAGCCTTTCCACAAAGGTATTAGGCGGGATGGGGACACGCTTGGCGCCCATGCGAGCGAGGATGTCGGCTGCCTGGTTACTGTCTCGAGCGACATGATGAAATTCAAGCCCCTCAAACCGAGCCGACAATTTTAATACGATGCTTCGATATGCCACCATTTTTGGATCTTTTGCATCGAACTCTCCGTTTACCTGAGATATTGCGAGGTTTGAGTCGTCGTGCACCTCTAGGCGTTGTATACCCATGGAAACAGCCATGCAGAGACCATGTAGAAGTGCCTCGTATTTGGCTGCATGATTGGAGTATGTATACATGATTTGCAACACATAGCAGACTGTGTCCCCCGTAGGGGATGTCAAGATGACTCCAGCCCCAGTCCTGCTAGCATTTTAGAGCCGTCAAGTACATGATCCAGTTGGAGTGCAAACTGTACTCAATAGGGAGCTTGGCTTCTCTCCACTCGGCGACGAAGTCGGCCATCACCTGAGATTTAATAGCTCGGCATGGCTTGTATGTTATTTCGAATGGTAAGAGCTTGATGGCCCATTTAGCTATGCGGCCGGTGGCGTCCCTGTTATTGATAATGTCGTTAAGTGGTACTTCGGATGCCACCGTGATTGAAGACTCTTGAAAATAGTGTTGGAGTTTTTGGGATGACAAAAAGACCGTGTAAGCTATCTTTTAGTAGTGAGGGTATTGGGATTTGCATGGTATGAGGACCTCCGATATGTAATAGACTGGATTTTGGATGACAAATTTATGTCCCTCTTCCCCTCGCTCGACGACGAGTACAACACTTACTACCTGGTGAGTTGCGGAGATATAAAGCAACATAGGCTCGCCAACACTTGGGGCAGCTAGGATTGGGTTGCTTGCTAGTAAGGCTTTTATTTCTTCCAATCCGGCTATGGCCGCATCCGTCCATTCAAAGTTGTCGGTGTGTCTAAGTAGTCTATAAAGTGGTATTGCTTTTTCTCCTAATCTGGAGATAAAGTGTCTCAAAGCCTCCATGCACCATGCTAGCTTTTGGACCCGCTTTAGGTCTGTTGGTGTAGCCAATTGCGACAAGGCTCAGATCTTAGCTGGGTTTGCTTCAATTCCTCTATGGGAAACAATGAACCCTAGTAGCTTTCCGGCTAGGATACCGAAGACACATTTTTCCGGATTGAGCCGTATATCGTATGTTCAGAGGTTGTCAAAGGTGAGGCGAAGATCGTCCACCAATAATTCGACATGTTTGGTTTTGATGACCATGTCATCCACATATGCTTCAACTGTCTTGCCGATTTGTTTTTCCAAGCATGTTTGAATCATGCATTGGTAAGTGGCACCAGCGTTTCTAAGCTCAAAAGGCATAGTGTTGAAACAGAAAGGCCCATACGGGGTGATTAACACCGTTGCGGCCTGGTCAGACTCCTTCATTTTAATCTGATGTTATCCGGAGTAAGCATCAAGGAAACACAATGAGTCGTGTCCTGTGGTCACATCGATGATCTGGTCAATGTGGGCAACGGAAAAAGATCTTTAGGGCAAGCCTTATTGAGGTCTTTGAAGTCGACACAAAGGCGCCATGATTTGTCCTTTTTTGGCACCATGGCCAAGTTGGCTCGCCAATCCAGGTGTTTGATTTCTCTTATAAACCCGACCTCGAGCAGTTTGGCCAGCTCCTCCCCCATAACTTGTTGTTTGGGTTCGGAAAATCGCCGCAACATTTGCTTGACTAGTTTGAACCCTTTGATTAAGTTGAGACTGTGTTCGGCCAGTCCGCGTGGGATCCCGGGCATGTCCAAAGGGGCCAGGCAAAGATATCCCAATTTTTGCGCAGGAACGCGTGTAGGGCGGCGTCTACCGTCAGATCTAGTTGTGCTCTGATGTATGCTGTTTTGTTGGGGTCCGTCGGGTGCACTTGAAATTTAACTATTTCGTCTGTCGGCTTGAAGGAGGTGGATTTAGGTCTCTTATCGAGAACCACATCATCCTTGTCCATCGTGGATCGTAGGGTGGTTAGTTCTTCGGCTATTAAGGCTTCAGATAATTCCTCAAGGGCCAAGGATGCGGTTTTGTTTTCGACATGTAGTGCTTTTATCCGGGTCACTCGAAATTGTGATTATTCCATTGGCCCCCGGCATTTTAAGCTTCATGTACCCGTAATGGGGTATAGCTTGGAAGCGTGAGAAAGCGTCCCATCCGAGAATGGTGTGATATCCACTGTTGAAGGGAACCACGTGGAAGAGCAGATCTTCGGACCTGTAATTTTCAGGCGTGTCGAATACTACATCCAATTTAATTCTCCCCGAGCATCATGCTTCTCGACTGGGATGATGCCTCAAAAGGTGGTGCTGCTTTACTCGATGCGTGTTCTATCAACCTGCATTTTTTTGAGCGTGTCTTCGTAGATGAGGTTAAGCCCACTGCTGCCGTCCATGAGCACTTTGGTGAGTGGAAAGTCGTCCACAATGGGGTTTAGTACTAGAGCGGCGGGTGCTCGAACCGAACGGGCCTTTGGTTCATCATCGGCGGTGAAGGTTATTTCTGCGTCGTTCCATGGGCTCATTGCGGTTACTTGGTGGACTTCAGCGAGGTTGTGAAGTGCCCTTTTACACCGATTATTTTAAGAGAAAGTCTCAAAGACCGTGAGGACATTAAAATCGTCCTCCTCCAGAGAATGCCTCTGGATTAGCGGTGGTGAGGTTGGACTCTCCACTCTTAGCTACCTACCGAGTACCCAACTTGCTTGGAGGCTGTGAGTTGAGTTTGTGCTTGGAGTCACATGTGTTAGACAAGGCTTGTCGAGGAGTTCATCAAGAACGGACCTGTGTCCCATAAAGGGTTGTTTTTTCTGCCGACAGACTTATGGTCGGATGCCTCGTAAGGGTGTATCCGTTTAGCCCGGGCACTGCTTAAAGGCAGCAATTTCCAGTTGGGTTTTCTGGGCCTTCCATGTGCTTTCCATCGTGCAGTACTTCCATACTACATGCGATAGTTCCGCGAAAATCAGTGTGCAACGACGACCGAGGGCATTCCGGATTCTCTCGTCGGTACAATTGCGATGAAAGACCAAGACTCCATCATCGTCGCAACAATCTTTAATCTTATTTTTGATAAGTAGGAACCTGCGCCAAAAGTGATGGACCTTTTCCTGAGGTTGCTGCCGTACATACATCAGGTCATATATGTCTGGAGGGCCTGAATTACTTGGAGAGTATTGATTGTAGTGGGTGGGTGGGCTAAATCTTGAATCCCGACCCAATTTTGTGTCTGGAGCTTGCAAAATCTCCGAGGTCACCAGTTCGGGTCTGGGAAGATCCAAGTGCTCCCCGGACCCTATGTCCGACCCTAAGTTTGGGGGACATGGAGTCCCATCTGAAGGAAGGGTATCCGGCTCTAGGGGTTCGAAGACCCGAACATATCTGGTTTTAAATTTAGGGGAAGAAGCTTTATCGGCTCGTTCCTCGACGGCCGCTACCAGGTGAGTGATCGGTGGGAGATTGATTTCCCTCTGGTCGGGTTTAAGCCCGATCCGACCATAGTCAGTTGAAACCCCCAGGGCGGTGATGCGATCTAGCCCCTCGTTTAAGGACGAAATGTCCACCGGATCCATCTTTTCGTAATATTCAAGACTAATGCGGGGGTGGTGTTTGGCAATCGTGGGGGACGCTGTCGGCTTAATGGCCATGTAGGCACCCATGGTGAAATCGCCGAACTGGAGGATCTGTCCTGAAGTTAGGCTCCTTCCAGAAGTGATGTCGTTGTTGATGACAAGGCGAGCCATGGATCGCTTTTCATGACTACACAACAGATGTCTCAACAAAAGCACCAATGTCGGTGTCAAAACCGGCAGATGTCGGGTAGGGCCCCCAAGTTGTGCATCTAAGGATCAATGGTAACAAGGGACAATGGGGACACAATGTTTACCCAGGTTCGGGCCCTATTAAAGGAGGTAAAACCCTACGTCCTGCTTGATTGTATTCAATGAGTATAGGGGTTACAAGAGTTTATCTACCTCGAGATCGTAATGGCTAAACCCTAGTTGTCTAGCCTATGATTATTCTGATAGCCTCTATGGACTAAATCCTCCGGTTTATATACACACCAGAGGGGCCTAGGGTTGTACAGAGTTGGTTTACAGAAGATGGAAATAGTACATCCGGACACCAAACTTGCCGTCCACGCACATAGGAGTCCTACCCAGACACGGGTGAGGGAGTCCTAGATTAGGGGGTATTCGGACAGCCAGATTATATACTTTGGCCGGACTGTTGGACTATGAAGACACAAGATTGAAGACTTCATTCTGTGTCCGGATGGGACTCTCCTTTGCATGGAAGGCAAGCTTGGAGATTCAGATATGTAGATCTCCTCCTCTGTAATCGACTCTGTGTAACCCTAGCCCCCTCCGGTGTCTATATAAACCGGAGGGTTTAGTCCATAGGACAAGAACAACAATCATAATCATAGGCTAGCTTCTAGGGTTTAGCCTCTACGATCTCGTGGTAGATCAACTCTTGTAATACTCATATCATCAAGATCAATCAAGAAGGAAGTAGGGTATTACCTCCATTGAGAGGGCCCGAACCTGGGTAAACATCGTGTCGCCAACCTCCTTTTACCATTAGCCCTAGACGCACAGTTCGGAACCACCTACCCGAGATCCACCGGTTTTGACACCGACATTGGTGTTTTCACTGAGAGTTCCACTGTGTCGTCACGATAAGGCTTGATGGCTCATTCAATCATCAACAACGCTATAGTCCAGGGTGAGGTTTTCCTCCCTGGACAGATCTTCGTATTCAGCGGCTTTGCACTGTGGGCCAACTCGCTTGGCCATCTGGAGCAGATCGACATCTACGCCCCTGGCCGTCAGGTCAGATTTGGAAACTTGAACTACACGGCTGATATTCGCGGAGACTTGATCTTCGACGGATTCGGGCCTGTGTCAGGAGCGCCGAACAATCACGACGCGCATGACTTAGATCTGCCATTGGACGGTGTTCGTGATATCGCACCTATAGCTACCCCTGGCCTTAATCTGGAGCAGGTTGCGCCATCCGAGGACGGGTGGATGGACCCCGCCACAAAGGCCGCACGTTCATCGGTGATAGAGCCGAACACAGACTCCACCTCTCAGGAAATCTGTGTCACCGGACCCCTGAACTTGTCTCCAGACTTAGGTTCCGGACCGCGTGCATCCGTGCCCAACGAATCTGATTGGGCACCGATCATGGAGTTTACCTCCGTGGATATCTTTCAAAACTCACCCTTCGGTGATGTGCTAAATTCATTGAGCTCTCTCTCTTTATCAGGAGACTCTTGGCCTAACTATGTCCGGCTCGAGTGGGATAAAGACGACGAAGAAATTCACTGCCCACCCACCACCCACTTAATAGCCATTGTCGATGACTTAATCGACACGCTGGACTTCGACTCCCAAGACATCGACGGTATGGACGTCGATGCTGGAGATGATCAGGAACCACCACCCACGGGGCGCTGGACAACCACCTCATCATATGATATATACATGTTGGACACACCCAAGGAGAACAACGACGACAAAAGGGACGCCACAGAGGATAATCCCCCCGGGCAGAAACCAAAGCGACGGCGCAGGCGCCGCTCTAAGTCTAGCCACAGTAAAAATAGCGATGATGGTGCAAGAAAAATTGACACCCCGGTCGACCCCAAAGGAAACGACGACCCCATGGACCCAGTGATGGAGCAGGATGAGCTGGGGCACGCTGAATATAATCCGGAGCAGACGCCCGATCATGACGACCCCGAGGGTAAAACTCATCAACCTGCCTCCAAAGAGGAGGACAGTCCGGACGATGACGCATTCATCCCGGAAAAACACTTGGAACAAGAGAACCTCCACAGAAGGCTTATGGCCACCGCGAGGAGCCTGAAGAAGCAGAAGCAAAGGCTTAAGGCCGCACAGGATACGCTCAACCGCAGATGGAACAAAGTGCTAGACACTGAAGAAAAATATGGCAACGATCGCCACACAAAGATCTACCCAAAGCGCAAGCTGCTGCCCGAATTTGACGACAAGGCCATAGAGCCCATCCCACCGAAGAATAATATGGCCGATCAGACGGACCGACCACCTCGTGGCCGCGATAGAGCAGCTACTGACGCCGCACACAAGCCAGCACACGATTTACATGAGCTTCTAGACAAAAAGGCTGGTGCGACCAGGTCCATCTATGGATCTAGAGGACATGCTCCGATGCAAGATCATAGCCACCAAAACAATCATATTGATCGAATACCAGTTTAGAATCAACCCCAAACACAACAACCGTCCACAGCATGCCATGACACATCCAATTACAGGGGTGCTGCACACCCCCTGTGCTTCACTGATGAAGTGCTGGATCATGAATTCCCACAGGGATTCAAACCTGTAAATATAGAGGCATACGACGGAACGATAGACCCTGAGGTCTGGATTGAGGACTTTATCCTTCATATCCACATGGCTCGCGGAGATGATCTCCACGCCATTAAATATCTGCCCCTCAAGTTGAAAGGACCAGGCCGACACTGGTTGAAAAGCCTCCCTAAAAACTCAATTGGAAGTTGGGAGGAACTTGGGGATGCTTTGAGGGCCAATTTTCAAGGGGATATAAATTATTTAAGTCACATAATACAACAGCCCGGAGAGTCAGCCCGTAAGCTTTGGAACAGATTTCTCACTAAGAAGAATCAAATTGTTGATTGTCCGGATGCCAAAGCCTTAGCGGCCTTCAAGCACAGTATCCAAGACGAATGGCTCGCCAGACACCTCGGCGAAGAAAAGCCGAGGACAATGGCAGCCCTAACAAGCCTTATGACCCACTTTTGCGCGGGTGAGGACAGCTGGTTGGCCCGTAGAGGCACCAGCAACCCAGGCACATCCGAAATTAGGGATGGCAACGGGAAGCCACGACACAAGAAAAACAAGCCTCGAAACAAGGAAGAGAGTCCGGAAAACACGGCGGTCAATGCCGGATTCAGGGGCTCTCGACCTGGTCAACGAAAAAGCCATTTAAAGGCAGAGGGGATGGACCGTCCAGCCTAAATAAGGTTCTAGACAGATTATGTAAAATTCATGGCACCCGCGAAAAACCTGTAAACCACACCCACAAAGAATGTTGGGTCTTCAAGCAGGCCGGCAAGCTAAACGCCGAACACAAAGGAAGGGAGACACCAAGTGAGGACGAGGATGAGCCTCGCCAGCCGAACACTTGGGGACAGAAAAAATTCCCACCAGAAGTCAAAACAGTGAATATGATCTATGCAACTCATATATCGAAGAGAAGGCGCAAACGCGCACTGAGAGACATATACGCTGTAGAGCCCGTCGCCCCCAAATTCAACCCTTGGTTGGCCTGTCCGATCACTTTTGATCACAAGGATCATCCGACTAGTATCTGACACAGAGGATCGGCTGCATTGGTGCTTGACCCAATAATTGATGGATACCATCTCACTCGAGTCCTTATGGACGGCAGCAGTAGTCTTAATCTGATATATCAGGACACTGTCCGCAAGATGGGGATAGACCCGTTAAGAACCAACCAAAGAAACACTACCTTTAAAGGAGTAATACCAGGCATTGAGGCCCGCTGCACGGGCTCCCTCGTATTAGAGGTTATATTCAGTTCTCCCGACAACTTCAGCAGCGAAGAATTAATCTTCGACGTTGCTCCATTCCGAAGTGGCTATCATGCACTACTCGGAAGAGCGGCCTTCGCTCGCTTCAACGCAGTACCGCACTACGCCTACCTTAAACTCAAGATGCCTAGTCCACGCGGCGTCATCACAGTTAGTGGAAACACAGAGTGTTCCTTACGTGTGGAAGAGTATGTGGTGGCTCTAGCAGCCGAACACTAAGCGACCTCTTCAACCAGAATACATGATTGGTCATCAAGACCACAGACACGGCTAGACGAGTCTGGTGCACTGCCGGTGGCAATAGCCCAGATAAACATGAGCCGGGGTCTACAGACATACCCCCATAGGCGGTGCTTGGGGCTGCAAACATGTAACAAAGCCCATAGTTTGGCTTGACCCTATTAATATAACAATACATTGCATTTTAATGATTCATTGAGAATAACCAACTACTCGCACGATTACACCAGACTCTTTTACCTGGGTTTTTCCTCTTTACAGATGACTATCGTGCTACACCCTTCCAGGATACGGCGCAACAGAGACAAAGGCGCAGACGTGCAGCAGGGCCCCACTCAAAGTTTTCTCTTTAGATTAAGCCCCTGTGTAAACCTTCTTTAATGTCTCTTGTTGTTTGATATCCCCCGGGTACTCAATACACCCACGAGGGATACTGGCATTATTGGCATTTCACCACGTCAGATTAATGCACGTACTTGGTAATTCGGGGTTCATTATCGAGGGCGTTACTCAGCCCAGTATATGTTACAAAGCCCGAATACCTTCGGAGTATTCGGCGTCACGAGTTTGGCCTTATATGCATCAGCTCCGAATCATGTCTTTGGTCAAATGTTGGGTTTTCCCGGCTCCTGGGTTTGCTACCTTACGTTCCATTTTATCAGCTAAGGCGGCCAAAGGAGAACTACTGCGATTGTGCCCTGCTTATTCCAGACGAGCACCTCAGTAGAGAAAGCCGAAAACTGATTGTCATGATACAGCGAGAGACTGGTCAACCACTCGATGACTCAGCGGAATCTTCGGGATTCCTCTGCATTAACGAAGGACTGGTTTCCCGGTCATGTACGTATGCACACCGAATTCGGATGAACGCGGAAGTACAAGGGGCTATATAGTAGCCCCACTGTCAAACTCCTATGGCTAAGTGAAAGTGTTAAAGCAATAAGTCCGATTGCCTAGTTCGACGCGCGATCACCTCCTTAATTGACCAAGACGTTGGATCAAGTGCGATTACATGCCTTTTTCGAACACCCCGCATTGTATGCGTGGGGGCTGAAGCCGACGACTGCAAACTTTCAGGTTATATACATACATAAACGGCCGCACAGGAGGCACTACAATACTTTCGAGCGAAAGTATAAATACAGCCTTTATAATCAAAATCACATTGTTTTTACAATTGAGATATATGTCACTCGAACATGATACTCTTCAAGCACCGAGCCTCTATTAAACGGGCGCCTTCTAGTACTTGCTCAAAATAGTGCTCGGCCGGGTCCTGGCCTCCCGCCGGATCCCGGGTTGCAATACCGGTGGCCTCCATATCCGCCCAATATGTTTTAACATGGGCAAGAGCCATCCGCGCACCCTCTATGCACGCCGACCTTTTCACAATGTCGATGCACGGTGCAGCGCCAAGGAATTGTTGCACTAAACCAAAATAACTGTCCGGCCTTGGTCCCTTCGGCCAAAGATGGTCTACGACAGACCTCATGGCAAGTTCGGACAACCTACGGAGCTTGGCCCATGCGGCCATCCTTTGATTCAACGGCAGCGGACGTGTCGGGGAACTGAACTGCGACCAGAATAACCTTTCTACCTCATGATCTTTCCAATCTTTGACAAACTCAGTCGCATCAGCAGTACTCTTTGCCAGGTCCGCATACGCGTCTGCAGCACTCCATAAATGATCTAGAGGAGTGTACTTTGGATCTCCGAACTTCATCCGCAACAAAAAGGGCTTCCCAGCCGTGATATCTCTGGCTTGACGAAGCTCCTCCCGTGCAGCTCTGATTTCAGAGCGCGTTTCCTTGGCTGCCCCAAGGCCTTCTTCAGGTCAGCCGCTTTCGCTTGGCTCTCCTTTTCAAGGAGCTCATATCGGTCGGCGACATCTCTTAGCTCAACAGCCATCTTGGCTATTTTATCTTCGCTCCAGCGATGAGCAGCCTGTTCGGCTCTTAACTCTTTGGCCGCCTTTAGGGCAGCCGCATCACTTATCCAGGCTTGCTCTTTGGCTAGGGCAAGTTCTGCCCGAAGGGCCTCCACGGCAGCAGCGCCATCTGCAGCCACATCATATTATAGATACTAGCATCATGCTCCTCTTAATATTAGCTGACAAAAAAGATAAGCAACACATACCCTGTGCCTCGTCAAGCCACTTGTTCACAAGCGCGATGTCGGCATCCACCACATCAAGCTGTCGCCTTAGTTCGGCGAACTCAGCAGTCCGGTCAACCGCCGAACACTTAGCCGTCTTCACATAACGCAACGCGATCATTACTTGGGAGTATGATCCTCCGTTTGCTGCCTCAGGCTGGCAAGCAGAGTCTCAGGGGCTACTATCTACACAGAGCACACCTAGCGTGTGCGGTACAGCTGAAAGTTTACATATTTCTTTGCGTACCTCAAAGCCTTTGAGCAGGCTTGTAACAACTTCATTCAACCCGCTCTTGGTGGATGAAATTCTCTCAAACACCGTACTCATTAAAGCACGGTGCGGCTCGGATATAGTTGCTCGCTCCAGAAGGCCCGTCAGTGTGTCCGGCTTAGTGCCGGACAATCCCAGACTCTTGTTGCTCTCCCTGGGAGTCGAATACTCCGGGCTTCGGGCGGCCGAAGCATTAACTTCTGGCCTTAGTGGATCAGGAGAAATCCTCCATGACGACACCTCGGGGTCGTCCGCCCCATGGAGTGGGGAGGCAGGAGGAGGCGTTTCGCTCTCCATCATCTTCGGAAGAAGGTCCCCAGAAGATGAACTCTGTTGAGAAGAACTATGATACGGACTGCAAGATAGGTCTCGATTATTATTCCTAGAGATAAAGTAGGACATACTTTATCACAGTACCTTTTTACTTACAGCTCGGTGGAGGGCTTGCCTGTTGGCGAGCACTGCGCGGCGAGGACGCCCTCTGGGGCAGGGCTCCCCGGCGAGGGTTTCTTCCCTTGTTTGGACACCTCCATTTCCAAGTCTTCGGAGGCGACCCTTTTCTTCCCGCGGGGGGAGGGAACTTTAGATTCACCTCCCCGACTATCCTCCTTCATGGAGACATTAATCCCCCCGGTTTGGATGTACAATGTATGAAGCTCGCTTTCGGCTTCTCTACTCCCCCCTTCATCCTTCCCCGGTGGCACTTGATTCAGCGTGCATTTAAGCATCCTGGTTAATGCAGGATTCGGCGAGCCTTCGGAAATGGGGCCGGACACCTGATCCTCTCCGCCTTGTTTAGCCAATCCTGGCCGCGGATAGTTTTTAGAATAATGTTGTGATAAATATGAACAGCGTGTTCGGTTGCAGAGTTACGTACTTGGGTATCTGGACGATTGCAGTTCAAGCCCACATCCTCGATGGTGTCTGGACACTTTATGCGTGATCCCAAGAATAACCGATACATCCCTTCGAGCGTCTTGCCGAAGAAGTGCTGAATAGTTCGCGGTCCTTCTGGGTTGAACTCCCACATTCGGAGAGGTCGACGTTTGCACGGTAGGACCCGATGGACTAGCATTACCTGACTTATTTTAATGAGGCTGACATACCTCTCAAGAAGATCTCGAATGCGGCTCTACAATGTCGGCACGTCATTAGCAGTCCCCCAGTCTGGTCCTTCGCTGGCCCACGACGCCAGTTGAGGCAGAGGGCCCGGGCGGAAAGGCAGGGGCAGCCGCCCACTTTGTGCCTCGGGGAGCTGTGATATAGAACCACCTCCGTTGCCATAAATCGGACACCTCCGGGAAGGAACCTTCTGGCCACGGGGCATCGGTGCTTTTGCTTATTATAGCCCCTCCGCACTCCACATGTCGCCCGTCGATCACCTTCGGCTTTACGTTGAAGGTCTTGAGCCATAGACCGAAGTGTGGGGTGACATGGAGGAAGGCTTCGCACACAACGATAAACAACGAGATGTGAAGGAGGGAATCCAGAGCCAGATCGTGAAAATCTAGCCCGTAATAGAACATGATCCCCCTCACGAGGGGATCAAGACTAAAGCCTAAGCCTCGGAGGAAGTGGGAAACGAATACAACGCTCTCGTTGGGTTCACGAGTGGGATGACCTGCCCTTGGGCAGGGAGCCTATGCTAGATTTCAGCTGTCAGATACCTGGCCTCCCTGAGCTTCTTAATATCCTCCTCTGTAACCGACCTTGAAGGTTGGATCTAGACATGATCGAAGGTCCGAAGCACTTGAGCCTGAGCTTTGGGTGTTGGAACTCGAGGCGGAGGAAGGAGCAAGCGTGGGAAGAAAGGGACAGGCCTCGTCCCTCTATAAAGGGGGTGAATATCAAGTGTCCTCGGCGTGACCGTTTGGGACTTGCCTAAAATCGAGGAGTGATACGTCTCCAACGTATCTACTTTTCCAAACACTTTTGCCCTTGTTTTGGACTCTAACTTGCATGATTTGACTGAAACTAACCCGGACTGACGCTGTTTTCAGCAAAACTGCCATGGTGTTATTTTTGTGCAGAAACAAAAGTTCTCGAAATGACCTGAAAATCCACAGAGATAAGTTTCAGAAAATATAAAAAATACTGGCAAAAGATGAAGGCCAGGGGCCCACACCATGTCCACGAGGGAGGGGGGCGCGCCCCCTCCCCCTGGGCGCGCCCCCTGCTGCTCCACCAACCTCAACTCTAACTCCATATATTCTGTTTCACGGAGGAAAAAATCAGAGAGGAAGTTTCATCGTGTTTTACGATACGGAGCCGCCGCCAAGCCCTAATCTCTCTCGGGAGGGCTGATCAGGAGTCCGTTCGGGGCTCCGAAGAAGGGGATTAGTCGCCATCATCATCATCAACCATCCTCCATTACCAATTTCATGATGCTCACCGCCGTGCGTGAGTAATTCCATCGTAGGCTTGCTGGACGGTGATGGGTTGGATGACATTTACCATGTAATCAATTTAGTTTTGTTAGGGTTTGATCCCTAGTATCCACTATGTTCTGAGATTGATGTTGCTATGACTTTGCTATGCTTAATGCTTGTCACTAGGGCCCGAGTGCCATGATTTCAGATCTGAACCTATTATGTTTTCATGAATATATGTGAGTTCTTCATCCTATCTTGCAAGTCTATAGTCACCTAGTATGTGTTATGATCCGACAACCCGAAGTGACAATAATCGGGATACTTCTCGGTGATGACCGTAGTTTGAGGAGTTCATGTATTCACTATGTGTTAATGCTTTGGTCTGGTACTCTATTAAAATGAGGCCTTAATATCCCTTAGTTTCCACTAGGACCCCGCTGCCACGGGAGGGTAGGAAAAAAGATGTGATGCAAGTTATTTTCCATAAGCACGTATGACTATATTCGGAATACATGCCTACATTACATTGATGAATTGGAGCTAGTTCTGTGTCACCCTATGTTATAGCTATTACATGAGGAATCGCATCTGACATAATTATCCATCACTGATCCAATGCCTACGAGCTTTTCATATATTGTGCTTCGCTTATTTACTTTATCGTTGCTACTCTTACAATCACTACAATACTGCTATCTTTACCTTTGCCACTGTTACCATTACTATCGTGCTACTTTGATACTAAATACTTTGCTGCAGATACTAAGTTCTCCAGGTGTGGTTGAATTTACAACTCAACTGCTAATACTTAAGAATATTCTTTGGCTCCCCTTGTGTCGAATCAATAAATTTGGGTTGAATACTCTACCCTCGAAAGCTATTGAGATCCCCTACACTTGTGGGATATCAAGACAAATTTCTAGCGCTGTTGCCGGGGAGCATAACTCTATTCTTTGAGTCACTTGGGATTTATATCTGCTGATCACTATGAAGAACTTGAAAGATCAAAGAACCAAAATTTATCCCTCAACTACGAGGGGAGGTAAGGAACTGCCATCTAGCTCTGTACTAGATTCTCCTTCTGTTATGAGTAAGCTTGCGACACCTAAACCTGCTACTGCTAAGAATTCTGATATGTCGCATGTTATTGATGATGCCACTTCTGCTATGCATGATACTTATGATGAAACTACTTCTATGCTTGATACTACTGTGCCATTAGGTGAATTTCTTGGTGAACAACTTACTAGGGCTAGTGAGAATGAAATTATTGAAAATGAAAGCGATGATGAAGGTTCTCCCCCTAATTATGAATTGCCTGTTGTTCCTGAGGGTTATGTTACGGATGAAGAAACTGCTAGAGATTTTCTTGCTTGCAATGATAGATAAGATCTTAAGAAATTATTAGCTAAGCTGAAACAAAAGAATCTGAATGCTAGAATGAAACATGACCCTGCTTTCGCCACTTCACCTAGCTTTGTTACTGATAAGGATTATGAATTCTCTGTTGATCCTAAGATTATTACTTTAGTTAAATCCGATCCTTTTTATGGCACTGAATCTGAAACTGTAGTGGCACATCTTACTAAGTTAAATAATATAGCCACCCTGTTTACTAATGATGAGAAGTCTCGCTATTATTATATCCTTAAGATATTTCTGTTCTCATTAAAGGGTGATGCTAAAACTTGGTTTAATTCGCTTGATCCTGGTTGTGTGCGTAGTCCCCAGGATATGATTTATTACTTCTCTTCTAAATATTTCACTGCTCATAAGAAACAAGTTGCCTTGCGAGAAATATATAATTTTGTGCAAATCGGAGAAGAGAGTCTCCCACAAGCTTGGGGGAGGCTTCTCCGATTACTTAATGCTTTGCCTGATCACCCTCTTAATAAAAATGAAATACTTGATATCTTTTATAATGGACTAACCGATGCTTCCAAGGACTACTTGGATAGTTGTGCTGGTTGTGTTTTCAAGGAAAGAACAGTCGACCAAGCTGAATTGTTATTGGATAATATGTTGACAAATGAAAATAATTGGACTCTTCCTGAGCCAATTCCAGAAGCAATTCCTAAACAAATTGAGCCAACTCCTGAGCCTATTCCTAAACCTACTCCGAAGAAGCGAGGTGTTCTATTTCTCAGTCCTGAAGATATGCAAGAGGCAAAGAAATCAATGAAATAAAAAGGTATTAAAGCTGAAGACGTTAAGAATTTACCTCCTGTTGAAGAGATACATGGTCTTAACAAACCACCTGAAGAAACACATCGTCTTGATAACCCAACACAGGTAGTAAAGGTAAATTCTCTCTATAGATATCATAAAGTTGAAATTCCGACTACTAGGCTTGCTAGCCAGTGCTTAGATGAATTTGATGACTTTATGGATAGATAAGCAAATTTCAATGATTATGTTAGTAGACAATTGAAAAATAATGCTTATATGATAGGATGCTTGAGTGATTATATGTCTAGAGTTAAGGGTGAACTTAAACTCACTAGTAAACATGCTTCTATGGTTACCACTCAAGCTGAACAAGTACTTAAGGCTCAGAATGAATTGCTAGATGAACTAAATAATAAACATGACTTTGCTATTAGAGTGGCTACTAGAACTGGTAAAATGACTCAGGAACCCTTGTATCCTGAAGGCCACCCTAAGAGAATTGAACAAGATTCTCCGAATAATAATCTAGATGCTCCTAGTTCCTCTAAGAAGAAGAAAAAGAAAGATGATAGGACTTTGCATGCTTCTAGTGAACCTAATGTAGAAAAACCTAAGAATCCTAATGATACTTCTATCTCTGATGCTGAAACACAATCTGGAGATGATCATGAACCTGATAATAATGCTAATAATGTTGTTCATGTAGATGCTCAACCTAGTAACAATAATGATATAGAAATTGAACCTGTTATTGATCTTGATAACCCACAATCAAGAAATCAATGTTATGACATGAGAGATTTTGTTGCTAGGAAGCATGGTAGGGAAAGAGAACCATGGGTTCAAAAACCCATGCCTTTTCCTCCTAAACCATCCAAGACAAAGGATGATGAGGATTTTGAGCGCTTTGCTGAAATGATTAGACCTATTTTCTTACGCATGCGCTTAACTGATATGCTTAAAACAAACCCTTATGCTAAATACATGAAAGATATCATCACTAATAAGAGGAAAATACCTGAAGTTGAAATCTCCGCTATGCTTGCTAACTTTACCTTTAAGTGTGGAATACCTAAGAAACTTGGTGATCCCGGAGTACCCACTATACCTTGCTCCATAAAAAGAAATTATATTAAAACTGCCTTATGTGATTTAGGAGCCGGTGTTAGTGTTATGCCTCTTTCCTTGTACCGTAGACTTGAATTAAGTAACTTGATACCTACTGAGATATCTTTGCAAATGGCTGACAAATCAACTGCTATACCTGTTGGCATTTGTGAGGACGTGCCTGTTGTTGTTGCGAACGTTACTATCTTAACAGACTTTGTCATTCTTGATATTCCTGAGGACGACAGTATGTCGATTATCCTTGTTAGACCCTTTTTAAATACTGTAGGTGCTGTTATTGATTGCAACAAAGGCAATGTCACATTTCATGTTAATGGAAATGAGCTCATGGTACATTTTCCGAGGAAACAACCTCAAGTTCATAGCATAAATTCTATTGGGAAAATTCCATCAATTATATTTGGAGGTTTTGAATTTACTCTTCCTACTGCAAAGAAAAAGTATGATATTCTTATTATTGGGGATTTTCATATCCCCGTTGAGGTAACCTAGTGTCACTTCGAAATTTCTTCGGCTTCATGTTATTCGGAATGAGTTCGTTAACAAGACTTAATCAACCTTGTTAGTGGATTCCTTTTGATGATCATGAGATGGATGAAACTAGAAGGCACAACCTTCTGTACCCTCTCTTTACTTTCTGTTACTTAGAATAAATAAAGCAAAAATAGTTTTGTCTGTCTGTTTTTTGAATTATCCATGCAATAAAAAATATCTTGAAAATAAAAGTGCTCCAAATGCCCTACAAATTTAGTATTATTTTTTATGAAATATTTGAGGATTTTAGGCACTGAGAACACTGCAGGGGGTCAAGCACCTAGCCACGAGGGTGGAGGGCGCGTCCCCTCTCCCTGGGCGTGCCCCCTATCTCGTGGGCCCATGGTGGACCCCTCCACTTATTCCTGCACCCACACACTGCATCTTCCTGCCAAAAAAATCCCCATCCATCTCAAGCACGAGTTCTAGCTCATTTTGCTGCAATTTTTGATCTCCTTGCTCAAAGCTCCATTTGCAAAACTGCTTTGGGAGATTGTTGCTTGGTATGTGACTCCTCAATTGGTCCAATTAGTTTCTGTTCTAGTGCTTTATTTATTGCAAATTCTTACTGCCTTGGTGACCCTGTTCTTGAGCTTGCATGTTAAATTTATGAGCTCCCAAGTAATTCTAATGTATGATATAGGCTCTAGGCACTTGTAGGAGTAGTTGCTATCAATCTTGTTCAGTTTGATTTACTTTTATTTTGAAGTTACTAAATTTTTTAGAAATATTGCAGAAAAAGAGATATGTTCAAGAAAATGTACCAAGGTGGTTGTTCAAGAAAGAAAGGACCCAGGCTCACGATACATGAGCCGGACGACAAACCACCAAGGGAAGCTGATGTGCGGCCTTGTGAATGGTCGTTAGAGCCGTTTATGGTTGCAGCCGGTATCAAGGATGAATTTGATGCATATGTGCATAATGCCGACCTTGAGGCATTCATGCAAGATAAGTGCCCGCAGTACCGATATTTAACTGATTCATTTCTGAGAAGGTTTAAATTTATGTCATCGCGCAATTCTCAAAGTGTCCTGTTTGATATTTATGATAAATCATATACCATGGACCTAGAAGATTTTACTACTGCTTGCAAACTCCCGCAGTGGGGAAGTGTTAATGAACCTGGTAAATCTGAATATAAAGACTTTCTTGCTAGTATCACGGTGGGAGAATCTAGGGACATAACACAAGCTACCATAGGGAGCATTCATTTTCCTTCTATACATTATTTTGCTCTTTTCATTGGTAGATGCATTAATGGTAAATATGAAGTATGTCACATGTGTGTCCCTGATCTCTGTGTTCTCAAGAGTGTTGTATTAGGTGATAAACAATACAACTTGGGGGCAATTGTTGCACGTAGGTTGCATCATAATGGTTTAGCTGGAAACTTTTTGGGAGTAATTTATGCAACCCGTGTGGCTAATTATCTTGAGATACCTATACATGAAAATGATACGGAGTTGCCTCTCGCTTATTTAGATCATAATGCTATGCTTAGTTATCAATTACTTGAGAGGAATGACCAATTCCTCCAATACCGACTAATCTTTGACAAATGTCGTGCTATCCATATTAATCTCCCTGCTCCTACCCTTTTTGATTATCAGGCAGAACGAAGGTATGTTGTCACCAGGGAGGAGGCAAATGAATACGAGAGGAGGGCGGAAACAGCCCGCCGTCAGGCAGCATTTGAGGAGGCAATGGCTGCTGCATCTCAGTACGACCCCAGCTACAATTACGGATATCAGTCAGGCTATCCATGGCCATAGACTAACTTAGGCCAAAAGCCTAAGCTTGGGGGAGTACATATTTCTCACCGACGTTACATTCATGTTCACACACTATTCTAGTTGTCGGTGCTCATACTCTTTCATTGTATTATCCATGCTAGTTAATCCTTTTTCTAGATTTCTTCTTGTGTGTTTGATAAACTTTAAGAAAAACCAAAAAAATTAGTTAGTTTGATTTCCATGCCTGTAGTAGTAATTAAAAGAAAACCCAAAAAGATTTCTCGTTCTTCTTTTACTTGTCGGGAGCTTTCCCGTGTAAATAGTTTTCTTTTCTTTTCTTTCTTTTGGGGGTTGAGAGTAGAAGACCATATTGAAAATGTTTAACGGCTCTCTTATGCATGATTCTTGATTTAATTTAGAGGCAATATTACTTTGTCTTCTCTCTTGATTTGAATGCTTGCAGATTCTAGCTTAGTCCAATGCACGTGCACTCTTATTATTATACACATCATTCGGTCGTGCAAGTGAAAGGCAATAATGACGATATATGATGGACTGTTTGAGATGAGAGAAGCTGGTATGAACTCGACCTCTTTTGTTTTTGTAAATATGATGAGTTCATCGTTCCTGATTCAGCCTATTATGAATGAACATGTTTGCAATGACATTTAGAGATTATAGTTGCTTATGCCATGCTTAATTAGCTATGAGTAATAATGGTTTACCTTGCGTGCCAACATGCTATTAAAATGATTGTGATGTGGTATGATGAGATGGTATCCTCCTTTGAATGCATTGAGTGACTCGACTTGGCACATGTTCATGCATGTAGTTGAAACAAAATCAACATAGCCTTCACGATATTTATGTTCATGGTGGATTATATCCTACTCATGCTTGCACTCGGTGTTGATTAATTTTAATTCATGTTCATGACTGTTGTCACTCTCTCAGTTGGTCGCTTCCCAGTCTTTTGCTAGCCTTCACCTGTACTAAGCGGGAATACTGCTTGTGCATCCAAACTCCATGAACCCCAAAGTTATTCCATATGAGTCCACTATACCTTCCTATATGCGGTATCTACCTGCCGTTCCAAGTAAATTTGTATGTGCCAAACTCCAAACCTTCAAATGAAATTCTGTTTTGTATGCTCAAGCAGCTCATGTTTCAACTAGGGCTGTCTGTATCTTCCATGCTAGGTGGGTTATTCTCAAGAGGAGTGGACCCCGCTCCTCATTCACGAGAAAATTGCTGGTAATCGGGATGCCCAGTCCCACGATCAAAAAGATCAAAGCAAATCAAAATAATTAAACAAAACTCCCCCAGGATTGTTGTTAGTTGGAGGCACTCGTTGTTTCGAGCAAGCCATGGATTGATGCTTGTTGGTGGTGGGGGAGTATAAACTTTACCATTCTGTTTGGGAACCGCCTATAATGCATGTAGTATGGAAGATATCACCATCTCATAGTTGTTGCGTTGATAGTGAAAGTATGCCACTCAAACTGTTATTTATCTCTCTATTTTAAAGTCGAGCTCTAGCACCTCTACAAATCCCTGCTTCCCTCTGCGAAGGGCCTATCTATTTACTTTTATGTTGAGTCATCACCCTCTTATTAAAAAGCACCCGCCTGAGAGCACACTGTCATTTGCATGTATTGCTATTAGTTTATATCGGGTATGACTTGACTGGATCTCTTTTACCATGAATTACAATGTTTAGTTAGTCCTTGATCTTTAAAGGTGCTCTACATTTATGTTTTGCGGTCTCAGAAAGGGCTAGCGAGATACCATTGTAACACCCCGGATGTAACTTTCCATTTTTGTAACTCCAACTCTTGCCATTTTCGGTTATGTGATATGATATTCCCTCTGTGGTTGGGTTTTGTCTTTTGTTTTGCATTTTATTCATGTCATGCATCTCATATCATGTCATCATGTGCATCTCATTTGCATACGTGTTCGTCTCATGCATCCGAGCATTTTCCCCATTGTCCGTTTCGCCATCCGACACTCCCACGTGCACCGGCGCACCCCTCTTGTCTCTTTTCGTGTGCGGGTGTTAAACGTTCTCGGAATGGACCGAGCCTTGCCAAGTGGCCCTGGTATAGCACCGGTAGACCACTTGTCAAGTTTCGGGTCATTTGGAGCTCGTTTGATACTCCAACGGTTATCCGCATATCCGCAAAGGCTTCTTTTGTGTTGCAGCCCAACACCCCTCCAATACAGCCCAATAACCCATCTAAGTCACTTCCATGCTCTCCGTCGTCGGATCACGATCGTGTGGGCGAAAACCGCACCTCATTTGGACACTCCTAGCTCCCTCTACCTATAAATATGTGCACTCCCCCGAAATTCCGAATCCCCAAACCCTAGCCCGCTCCCTCTCCGCCGCCGAACACGTCCGGGCGAAGCCGGACACGTCCGCCCCGCCGCCCGCGTCCAATCCGAGCTCTCCACGTGGGCGCTCCGCCGCCCCCGCGCCACCGGCCCGCCGGGCCCGCAGGAAGCTCGCCCGGCCCGCGCGCTCCGTCGCCGCTCGCCCGCGCAGCCACGCCCGACCCCGTCGCCGGCCTCCGCCGCCGTCGCCGGCCCCGCGTCGCCGCGCCGCCGCACTCCTCCGCCCCGTCACCGGCCTCCTCCGCCGCCTCCGCCTCCTCCTCGCGCCGCCGCGCCGCCCGCGGCCCCGGCTCCGACGACCCGCACCGTCCGGCGTGTCCGCGCCTCCAGCCCCGCCTTCGCCGCCTGAGAAGCCGGATCCGGCGAGGAGCGCCCGGATCCGACCGCCGGCGTTCTCCTCCGGCGTCCTCCTCTCCATATCCGGCCTCCTCTGCGACCGACAGCTCCAGCGACCTCGAAATCCGGCCAGATCCGAGCTGGAAAAGCAAGGGTTGACTTCTTCCCCCCGTTTTTCCGCTGTCATAATCTGTGATAAAATTGCTGCATCTTCATCGCATCACATCTTCGCACCCGTGGCTCAGTTTTGGGCGTGTAGCATACCTATTTGTTCGCCTCGAAGAGTACATCATTTCATCTCATTGCATCATTTACATTTGAGCTCATCTTGATGCCCGAAATGCTGTTGGAAGAGGGCTTCATAATGTTAGTTTCAGATTCTTATCAGAACGAGCTCTTTTGTCATTTTTGCCATGATTGATGTAGGAATTCTATGGACTTGATCCCTAAATGTGTTTTGAACTAGGCTATGTCTTATTTACAGAGGTGCTTACCATGTATTTTTGTGATCAATGTGGTGACTAGCACAAGCATGTAAACTAGGCTTCGTGATAATGCTGTTTTTAGTCCCTGTTCTGCTGTAATTTTGATGCCATGTAAATATGTTGCTACAGAGAGATCCATGCATATTTTGAGATACTTCAGTAAGGGTGTTTTGAAAACATGGTTATGCTCTATCCATCCATGGTCCTGGTTGAAATTATGGAGTAGTCTAGCATGTCATTTTCGTGCTCTAGTTTTGCTTAAAAATGTTTCCTGGCAGATTGTTTACATGTTATTCCATTTGGCCAAGGTTGTTGTAGTTGATCCGTGTATGCTATGATGTTGTTTCTTGCCATGTATAGCTTCTATGACATGTCTTCTTGATGTATGTATGCTTAGTTTATCATGAAGTGCTCTGTAGTGAGTGCATCGAGCTCACGAAGGTGCCTTCGTAATTATGCTAATGCCATGCTTTGTTTGCTGAATCTGTTAACGAAACTTGCTATGTTTACGTGGGTGCCATCATATTTTCTGATCCCTTTTGGCTTATGGTTAGTAAGGTACTTTTGATCTATGATTTGAGTAGATTCATGCCATGCCTTATTTTGCTATTATAAGTTCCTGTAGCATATTGAAAACTTGCTCTGAACATTGCTTCGTGATGCTGTTTATGCCATGTCCAACCTGATATTTTTTGCACTTTCACCATGCTTGTTTGAATCTATTATGATGTGATTTAGCCGTAGCTCAGTGTTCCTCTTTTGTAAAGCATCTCCTGTAGATCACTGCCATATGTTTTGTTTTTATGTTGGGGGTGCTGTAGCATAGTTTCTTATTGCATGCTAAGTAGCATCGTGCTGTTAATCGCAGCTTTGTGTCATTCTTGTCTTGCTTGCCATTTGCAAACCGTGCATCCGTTCCCGGTGATCTTTATATCAATTTCAACTGAAATCATCTCATCTTTCCAGCGGCATACTTGGTTTGCCAAGTTGATGCCTTGTTCATCCTTTTTCCTCCTGAAGCACGCATATGCATTGCATATCACATCTCGCACACTACAAGAAACCTGTTAATCCATGACAGATTTGTGATGACGTTCTGAGAATCCGTCATAGTATGTGACGGTTTTCTCTCATCCGTCACAGAAACCGTCATCGACCAGCAAGATGTGAATGTGCCTAGAAACCCAACGAAGCCCATATGTTCTTTTTTTTTCAGAGACCATGGATTTTAATTTTAATAAAAAAATGTAATCAAGACTTGATCCCAAGACCTCTTGGGTTAAGAGACTAGCGCGTGACAACAATGCTACCTGCATTACTAAAGGAGCATTCGATCATTTCCCTTCTAATAATGCACCTATAGTAAAAGTTTTAGTAAAAAAAGTGTGATATGGATCGAACCGTGCACCTCTCACCTTGAATAGTCTATACCTGTTTGTCAAGAAATCGTGGTGCGACATATTGCGGACGTAAAACTTTGCACTCATACACAACAACTATATATATATATATATATATATATTTAATATGCAACTTCAAAATTTAATTCATGTTTACTTAACTGGTTTGACAGATTGCAGACATAAATTCGCAAAAATAATAATATTGCAGACATAAAGTTTTACACTCATACACAACATCTCTCTCTATATATATTATGTGATTCCAAATATAAATTCATGTTAACTTAAAAATGTATAAATATAGTTTTTGAATTTCATCTATATGAGAATCAACATAGTCTAATTTATTGTTTAAATCCGTCATGGCCGGCAACAAGAAACTCATAGAAGGACTAGTAGGCCTTTTTTAACATTGTCCAAGCCGTGACGGACTGCTGCTCCTTTTTCATATACGAGGAAATGGAGTGCCCCTGCCCCCTGCCGATGTGGCGATCCGGTGTGAGAGAAAACTCGCGCTGTGATTGGTTGACCAAACCCTCCCACGGATCGCAGATCTAAACCGTCTGCTCATGCAAGATCCGACGGCTAGCAAACCTCCCCTCTTTCTCGAGTGTTCTTCACCCCACCCACGAGCTATCTCCACCCGTGACCAGTGCCCCCACGCCGCCCGAACTCGAACAGCAGCAGCCACATCCACCCACCTTCTTCCTCTCATGCCGGTAGCCCGCCGTACTCCCCTCCTCCCCTCCTGGCTCCTCCCCGTCGTGCACACACCCTCCCGTTCCGAGGCCTCCCCGCCGTGCCCAGCTACCCCTCAACCGGCCGCGCCACCTGCACTCCCACCGCGCCGCTGTAGTATCCTCTCCTCTGGCCAGATCCCGCTCAGATCCACGAGTCCACGGCAACCCTGGGAGGATCACGGCGCGGCCACGGGCATCCTCCCCTACCACATCCCCTTCCCTCACCTCTAGCCTCCACTGCCCGATCCAGTCCCTGAAGCCTGATCTAGTCCACAACTCGGAGTCGGTATCGTCGATGCATGTCGCGGCCATATCGCTGCAAGGAGCGACCAATCCCGTCGTGGGCGTCCTGAACCGCGGGGATGCACAGAGCCGCCACCGGGCCCAGCAGCCGGGGATGCGCCGTGCTGGGAGGCTGCCATCCTTCGTCGCCACGGTCCCACATCCATCGCCCCACCAGGTCCCCCTTCGTTTATACTTGGATTTTTCATTTTTGATGCTGTCTTAAGGTTTGTCCACGCATAGGTAATGTCGACCATGGGTTGAGGCCTGATATTGGCGGACAAGGTTCTCTCTCCGATGATGTTGGTGGGATGGCCGAATCTCCGTCGAGAAATCCACTGAATGCCCGCACGCTTGCATAGAATTAGGATTGGGTGTTTGTATTTTTAGTTTCTTGCGTTCTGCTGGTCCTTGCAGATGCATTGTACGGAAATATCCGTAGTTTAAAGCTTGTGTAATTTTTTCTGCTGTGTGTATGTATTTGTTTTTTGAGGACCATATGTATTTTTTCTTTTATTTAACGACATGACCGTATATCTTCTATTAAATTTACACTGGCTAAGAATTTGCATGGACCAAGAGAAATGAGATGGGCTAATTGTTGAGAATGAAACCAGTGGGCCTTGGACATACCTAAAATTTAACGGGCAAAAGTTCCAACTAGGCTGATTACTACATGGATGTTTGTCTTAGAAGGGGCCAAAATTCTTATTGGCCCAATTACTTTATGGGCCACCACATCAGATCCATGTCAGATTCTGATGTGGCACACAAGTTAACGCCGTTATGAGCATGTTAGTTAAGTGTCGTCCATGACGGTCAAGAATCGTCACGGACCATGACGGTTTTGGATGTTTCATCATGCAGTGTCCGGTGGTCAAATTATGACACGATATACATGACGGATTTTAAATCCGTCATGGATTCCCTTCCATGATGGTTTTGCGCAGGTCTGTGACGGACACAGACTGTCACGTATTAACAGAATTCTTGTAGTGGCATATCATGACATGTATTACATCATGTTGCTTGTGCATTGCACCGTGATTTATTGTGGTTCCTTTGCTTGTGTTCTTGCTTTGGGTAGAGCCGGGGGACGAGTACGTGCACGAGGAACCTGTTGAGAACGCTTACGAGGATCAAGCGTTCGACAACTCTGAGAACCTTGCAGGCAAGATGACCATACCTTCGATATCACTTCTATCTTTGCTTGCTAGTACTCGCTCTATCGCTATGTTAGCTCTACCTGCCATTATTTACCATGCCTCCCTATTGCCATGTTAAACCTCTAACCAACCTGTCCTAGCAACCATTGTTTGGCTATGTCACCGCTTTTGCTCAGCCCCTCTTATAGCGTTGTTAGTTGCAGGTGAAGATGAAGTTTGTTCCTGGTCGGAACATGGATATTTTGGGATATCACAATATCTCCTGTTTAAATTAATGCACCTTATATACTTGGTAAAGGGTGGAAGGGTCGGCCTCGGCCTTATGCCTGGTGACTTGTTCCACTCTTGCCGCCCTAGTTTCCGTCATACCGGTGTTATGTTCCTTGATTTTGCGTTCCTTACACGGTTGGGTGATTTATGGGACCCCCTTGACAGTTCGCTTTGAATAAAACTCCTCCAGCAAGGCCCAACCTTGGTTTTACCATTTGCCACCTAAGCCCTTTTCCCTTGGGTTTTCGCGAGCCCAAGGGTCATCTTTATTTACCCCCCCCCCGGGCCAGTGCTCGTCGTGAGTGTTGGTCCAACCTGTCAACCGCCGGTGGCCACCAGGGGCAACTCTGGGCTGGCCTATCGGAAGTTTGGACAATCCGGTGTGCCCTGAGAACGAGATATGCGCAGCTCCTATCGGGATTTGTCGGCGCATCAGGTGGCTTTGCTGGTCTTGTTTTACCATTGTCGAAATGTTTTGCGAACCGGGATTCCGAGACTGATCTGATCTTCCCGGGAGAAGGTATATCCTTCGTTGACCGTGAGAGCTTGTGATGGGCTGAGTTGGGACACCCCTGCAGGGTATATAATCTTTCGAAAGCCGTGCCCGCGGTTATGAGGCAGATGGGAATTTGTTAATGTCCGGTTGTAGATAACTTGACACTTGACTTCATTAAAATGCATCAACCGCGTGTGTAGCCGTGATGGTCTCTTCTCGGCGGAGTCCGGGAAGTGAACACGGTTTGAGTTATGCTTGATGTAGGTAGTTTTTCAGGATCACTTCTTGATCACTTCTAGCTTCTCGACCGACGCGTTGCTTCTCTTCTCGCTCTCACTTGCGTATGTTAACCACCATATATGCTTAGTGCTTGCCGCAGCTACACCATATCACACCTTTTCCTACCTATGAGCTTAAATAGTCTTGATCTCGCGGGTGTGAGATTGCTGAGTCCCCGTGGCTCACAAATTCTACCAAAACAGATGCAGGTACCGAGGATACTGGCGCAGATGGCGCAACTGAGCTGAAGTGGGAATTTGATGAGGCCCTTGGTCGTTACTATGTATCGTTTCCAGATGATCAGTAGTGGAGCCCAGTCGGGGCGATCGGGGATCTAGCATTTGGGGTTGTCTTCTTTTCATTTGAGCTTGACCGTAGCCGGTCTATGAGTGTATTTGAATGATGTATGATCTTAATTTATGTATTGTGTGAAGTGGCGATTGTAAGCCAACTCTCTTTATCCTATTCTTGTTCATTACATGGGATAGTGTGAAGATGAGCCTTCTTGCGACAAAACCACCATGCGGTTATGCCTCTAAGTCGTGCTTCGACACTTGGGAGATATAGCCGCATCGTGGGTGTTACAACCATCTTGTTATATCATATTGTGGTTGTTTGGAGAAAGTGTTGTCATCCGAGTTTTATTATTATTGCTCGCTAGCTGATTATGTTATTGATATGAGTAAACATGAGACCTAAGTGTTATTGTGAATGTGGTTAGTTCATAATCTTTGCTGAAACATTGAATGATGGCTTTACATATTTACAACAACAAGAGCAAACAGAGTTTGTAAAAGTTTTTCTTTATCACTTTCAGTTTATCAACTGAATTGCTTGAGGACAAACAAAGGTTTAAGCTTGGGGGAGTTGATACATCTCCAATGTATCTACTTTTCCAAACACTTTTGCCCTTGTTTTGGACTCTAACTTGCATGATTTGAATGAAACTAACCCGGACTAACGCTGTTTTCAGCAGAACTGCCATGGTGTTATTTTTGTGCAGAAACATAAGTTCTTGGAATGACCTAAAAATCCACGGAGATAAGTTTCGGAAAATATAAAAATATTGGCAAAATATGAAGGCCAGGGGGCCCACACCCTGTCCACGAGGGTGGGGGCGCGCCCCCTGTATCGTGGGCCCCCTGCTGCTCCACCGACCTCAACTCCAACTCCATATATTCCGTTTCGCGGAGGAAAAAATCAGAGAGGAAGTTTCATCGCGTTTTACAATACGGAGCCACCGCCAAGCCCTAATCTCTCTCGGGAGGGCTGATCTGGAGTCTCTTCGGGGCTCCGGAGAGGGGGATTCATCGCCATCGTCATCATCAACCATCCTCCGTCACCGATTTCATGATGCTCACCGCCGTGCGTGAGTAATTCCATCGTAGGCTTGCTGGACGGTGATGGGTTGGATGAGATTTACCATGTAATCAGGTTAGTTTTGTTAGGGTTTGATCCCTAGTATCCACTATGTTCTGAGATTGATGTTGCTATGACTTTGCTATTCTTAATGCTTGTCACTAGGGCCCGAGTGCCATGATTTCAGATCTGAACCTATTATGTTTTCATGAATATATGTGAGTTCCTGATCCTATCTTGCAAGTATATAGTCACCTATTATGTGTTATGATCCGACAACCCCGAAGTGACAATAATCGGGATACTTCTCGGTGATGACCGTAGTTTGAGGAGTTCTTGTATTCACTATGTGTTAATGCTTTGGTCTGGTACTCTATTAAAAGGAGGCCTTAATATCCCTTAGTTTCCACTAGGACCCCGCTGCCACGGGAGGGTAGGACAAAAGATGTGATGCAAGTTATTTTCCATAAGCACGTATGACTATATTCGGAATACATGCCTACATTACATTGATGAATTGGAGCTAATTTTGTGTCACCCTATGTTATAGCTATTACATGAGGAATCACATCCAACATAATTATCCATCACTGGTCCAATGCCTACGAACTTTCATATATTGTGCTTCGCTTATTTACTTTACGGTTGCTACTGTTACAATCACTACAATACTGCTATCTTTACCTTTGCCACTATTACCATTACTATCATACTACTTTGCTACTAAATACTTTGCTGCAGATACTAAGTTATCCAGGTGTGGTTGAATTGACAACTCAACTGCTAATACTTAAGAATATTCTTTGGCTCCCCTTGTGTCGAATCAATAAATTTGGGTTGAATACTCTACCCTCGAAAGCTGTTGCGATCCCCTACACTTGTGGGTTATCAAGGAGTCATGCCAACTGGCGTAGTTGGGTTACCCACGCACGTATTGATGAGAATCCCGCGATAAGGGGAATACGATCTCTACTTCGACAAGACGTGCCAATAAAACCGCCTCGCAACACGAGTGGTGGTAGGCTGGAAAAAGCGGTTCATAACGACCGGGCCACGACGTGATGTCACGCTAGGAAAAGTTATCAGCAGATTAGATTTGTGGAATATTATGCTCTCTACGGTGGTATGTGGAATTTATTTTGCAGAGCCGGACATGATTCATGTGTTCGAAATTTACCTTGGAGTATTCGGAGATGGAACCCGCCTTGCAATGCCGAAGACAATCTGCGTGCCGGACTCATCGTCATTGAAGCCTGGTTCAGGGGCTACTGAGGGAATCCTGGATTTGGGGGTATTCGGATAGCCAGATTATATAATTTGGCCGGACTGTTGGACTATGAAGACACAAGATTGAAGACTTCGTCCCGTGTCCGGATGGGACTCTCCTTTGCGTGGAAGGCAAGCTTAAGGATTCGGATATGTAGATCTCCTCCTCTGTAACCAACTCTGTGTAACCCTAGCCCCCTCCGGTGTCTATATAAACCAGAGGGTTTAGTCCGTAGGACAAGAACAACAATCATAATCATAGACTAGCTTCTAGGGTTTAGCCTCTACAATCTCGTGGTAGATCAACTTTTGTAATACTCATATCATCAAGATCAATCAAGCAGGAAGTAGGGTATTACCTCCATCAAGAGGGCCTGAACCTGGGTAAACATCGTGTCCCCAGCCTCCTGTTACCATTAGCCCTAGATGCACAGTTCGGGACCCCCTACCCGAGATCCGCCGGTTTTGACACCGACAATGGGGGATAGTCTTCTGCTTTATGTTCACGGCCCATCAGTCCGGCCCATATCGAATAGGACGGACACCTAAGGACCCCCGAATCCAGGACGCCCTCAGGCGCATCCACACTTAACAACTTTTCAAAACATCGGGGCAGCAAGCGCCCCTTGAGGGAGTCCTGGATAAGGGGGTATCCGGACAGCCGGAATATATGCTTTGTCCGGACTGTTGGACTATGAAGATACAAGATTGAAGACTTCGTCCCGTGTCCGGATGGGACTCTCCTTTGCGTGGAAGGCAAGCTTGGCGATTTGGATGTAGATCTCCTCCTCTGTAAACTGACTTCGTGAAACCCTAGCCCCCTCCGGTGTCTATATAAACCAGAGGGTTTAGTCCGTAGGACATAACAACAAGCATACCATAGGCTAGCTTCTAGGGTTTAGCCTCTCTGATCTCGTGGTAGATCAACTCTTGTAATACTCATATCATCCAGATCAATCAAGCAGGAAGTAGGGTATTACCTCCATCGAGAGGGCCCGAACCTGGGTAAGCATCATGTCCCCAGCCTCCAGTTACCATTAGCCTTAGACACACAGTTCGGGACCCCCTACCCGAGATCTGCCGGTTTTGACACCGACATTGGTGCTTTCATTGAGAGTTTCTCTGTGTCGCCGCTGCAAGGCTCGATGGCTCGTCTCGTTGTCAGGGACAACATCACCTTTGAAGGAGCACTGGCCCAAGGCCAAACTCTCCGTCTGGGCGGTTTCTTCATGACCGCCCGATCGGCTGCCGCGCCGACAATGACTTCTCAGGTCATCAAAAACAGCCTCCATGTCAGTTCGTAACTCGCCGAACAGATGGATCCAATGGAGCTCTCTTCCCTTAATGAGCTCTTGGATCGCATCGCCGCCCTGGGTGTGTCTACAGACTATGATCGGATCGGGCTTAAACCCGACCAAAGGGAGATTTATTCTCCGCTGGTCACCCACAAAATCGTGGTAGTGGAGGAGCATCATACGAATTTTCCCTCTATTTTGAGGATGAACTGTGTCCGGATTTCCGAGCTCTCTGAGTCGGACACCCGCTCGCGGGAGGACACAACCCAAACCCTGAACTTAGGATCGGGCGACGGGTCAAAAAAATTGGGCAGCATCCCAGAGCCCGGGCCGTTAAGCTCAGGAACTTCCTTGCCCCTGGGTCTCAGATTGGGTCGGGATTCAGATTCAAATCCACCCACCCACCCAGATTTATTCAATATTCAAGAAATCAGACAAGAGCCACAAGCGACAGTACATCAGTACTGGGCCAGATTCCTCCTTGTGTTAAACAAGGTTAAGGACTATCGCGGGGAAGACACAATCTTCCTCTTCTGCAACAATTGCACAGACAAAGGGATCCTCAATGCTATAAGTCACCGTGACATAGTACACTTTGCTGACTTAGCGGCCATAGTGCAGAAGTACTGAGTGATGGAAAGCACCTGGAAAACCCAAACGGACTTCTGGGACAATCCGGCCCTCACTAAACCCTTCGTCCGATCAAAAAGGGCAAGCTCTCGTAAGTTACCCGATTCAATTACCAAAAAACCAAAGCCTGATACAAGGCGCGGAACCATATTGGAAGAATGGCTCAGTGGACCGTGCAAAATTCACAGCACACCGGATACTACACCAACTCATAGCCTTAGAGCATGTTGGATACTCCGGTAGGTAGCAAAGAGCGGCGAGGATATCCTCTTAAACCATACAGCAGAACAACAACCAGCTGGAAACAACAATATGGTATTTACAGTCTTCGAGACTTTCGCCTCAAATAATAGGCGCAAGCGAGCTCAGCGCAGCCTCGCTAAAGTTTGCCACGTGGCAACAATAAACCCATGGAACGACGCGGCTATAACCTACAATGCTAGTGACGAACCTCAGTTCCAAACAGTCCGAGCACCAGCCTCTTTGGTCCTTAGTCCAATCATGGATGGCTTCAGGCTCACTAAAGTGCTCATGGACGGCGGAAGCGGGCTAAACCTCATTTACGAGGAAACCCTTAACAAGATGGAAATTGACAGGAGCCGCATTGAGCAAAGCAGCACAACCTTCAGGGGAATCATCCCTCGGGAGGCGCGATGCGCGGGAAAAGTCACGCTGGATGTGGTATTCGGCATGCCAGAGAATTACATGTCTGAAGAAATTACATTCCAAGTGGCCCCGTTTAGCAGCGGATACCACGCCCTCTTGGGGCGGGACGCATTCATGAGTTTCCGCTATACCCCATTACAGGTACATGAAACACAAAATGCCCAGGCCCAACGGAATCATCACTCTAGCTAGCGACCCGGACGTCGCACTCCGCGCCGAAAATAAAACCGCCGCTCATGCCCTGGAAGCATTATTAGAAGCCCTTGCGACCGAAGAACTAACAGCGCTGCGAGCAACAGTGGACAGAGACGACGTGATACTCGACAAGCGACCTAAATCCACCTCCTTCAAACCCGCGGACGAGATAGTCAAATTCCAGGTCCACCCAACGGACCCTACAAAGATAGCTTCAATTGGGACACAGTTGAACCCCATAATAGATGCCGCACTGCGAGATTTCCTGCATGAGAATTGGGATATCTTCGCCTGGGACCCTTCGGACATGCCGGACATCCCACGCAGGCTGGCCGAACACATCCTCAATATACTAAAAGGATACAAGCCAGTCAAGCAGACTCTTAGGCACTTCTCAAAGCCTAAGCGGCAAGCCATGGGAGAGGAGCTAGCCAAGATACTCGAGGCCGGATTCATCAGAGACATCAAACATCCGGATTGGCTAGCAAACTTGGTAATGGTACCAAAGAAGGGCAAATCCTGGCGCTTATGTGTCGATTTCAAGGACCTCAATAAAGCTTGCCTTAAGGATCCCTTCCCCCTCCCGCGCATTGACCAAATCATCGACGCCATCGCGAGACACCACTCATTGTGCTTCCTCGATGCATACTCCGGATACCATCAGATCAAGATGGCGGAGTCCGACCAGGCCGCAACGGCCTTCATTACATCATACGGCCCTTTCTGTTTTAACACCATGCCTTTGAGGCTCAAAAACGCCGGCGCAACCTATCAACGCATGATTCAGACATGCCTGGAAAAACAAATCGGCAAGACAGTAGAGGCCTATGTAGACGACGTGGTCATCAAAACAAGACACATTGAAACTTTAATAGACGACTTGAGGCTTACGTTCGACAACCTCCGAACATACGACATCAAGCTCAACCCGGAGAAATGTGTCTTCGGGGTACCCTCCAGGAAATTGCTCGGCTTCATCATTTCCAATAGAGGAATTGAAGCAAATCCGGCAAAAATCCAAGGTCTGTCACAGTTGGCAATCCCAACAGACCTCAAGCAGATCCAGAAATTAACTGGATGGGTGGCTGCCTTAAGCCGCTTTATCTCCCGTTTAGGAGAAAAGGCACTACCTCTGTATCGCCTTCTTCGATGCACCGAACACTTCTAGTGGACGAATGCGGCCATGGCCAGACTGGAAGAAATAAAGGCACTCTTGGCCACAAACCTAGTCCTGACCGTGCCAACTATTGGCGAACCCATGCTATTATACATAGCCGCAACGAACCAAGTTGTGAGCGCATTGCTCATCGTCGAACGAGAGCCGGACGGACACAAGTTCCCACTCCAAAAGCCGGCATATTACGTGTCCACCATCCTAACTCCATGAAAATCTCAGTACCCACACTATCAAAAGATAGCGTATGCAGTCTTCATGGCATCCCGAAAACTACGACACTACTTTCAAGAGTGTTCGATCACGGTGGCCTCCGAAGTACCACTCAATGACATAATAAATAACCGCGACGCAACAGGCCAGAATTGCCAAATGGGCTATTGAGCTTCTTTCGTTCGACATAACATACAAACCACAGCGGGCCATTAAGTCGCAAGTACTGGCTGACATCCCCCACCGGAGACACAATTCAATACGTACTCCAAATATTATACATAGACTCCAACAATGTAGCCAAATATGAGGCTCTGTTGCATGGTCTTCAGATGGCAGTCTCCATGGGCATCCAACACCTCGAAGTACGCGGGGACTCGAACTTCGCAATATCTCAGGTAAATGGAGACTTTGACGCCAAAGACCCAAAAATGGCGGCCTATCGCAATGCCGTCCTCAAAATGTCAGCTCGGTTTGAGGGGCTCGAATTCCACGATGTGGTCACAGAAAATAATCAAGCGGCCGATATCCTTTCCCGCATCGGTGCTAAACGCGACCCCGTCCCACACAATATCTTCTTAGAAAGGCCGTTGAAGCCGTCCGTGGCATGGGAAGGGGAGTCCGGCACTACTAGTCCGGCTCCAAACACAACCCCAGTTTCTAAACCATCTGACATAATCGGAGGCTCTGCCACCGAAATAACACCTTCGGCCCATGAAATACTGGCTGTCATCGCCCCGTGGACCGAGCCCTTCTTGGCCTACCTAAACAGACAAGAACTCCCCAAGGACCAAAATGAGGCACGTTGTATTGTGCGACGCTCTAAGGCCTACAAAGTCCATGAAGGAGAGCTCTACAAGAAGAGCACCACCGGAGTGCTCCAACGATGCATCTCCGAAGAGGAAGGGCGGCAACTCTTAGCCGAAATCCACTCCGGACTAGGCGGGCACCACGCGGCAGCCCGAGCGCTCGTAAGCAAGGCCTTTCGAACAGGTTTTTACTGGCCGACAGCCCAGGCAGACGCACATGACCCCTTCCAACATTGCGTTGGTTGTCAACTATTTGCCAATCAGAGCCATATGCCCCCTACCACTCTCCAAACAATCCCCATAACTTGGCCTTTAGCGGTCTAGGGGCTGGATATGGTCAGACCCCTTAAAGGGGGAAGCCATAATAAAAAATACTTATTGGTCATGGTGGACAAGTTCACCAAATGGATAGAAGTCAAACCAGTTAAAATGGACAAATCCGGACCAGTGATAGACTTCATATCAGGGGTTGTACACCGTTACGGTGTCCCCCACAGCATCATCACTGACAATGGCTCGAATTTTACAGCCGATGATGTGAAAACCTGGTGCGGCAAAATGGGCATTAAGCTCGACTACACCTCTGTCTATCACCCCCAAACAAACGGTCAAGTCGAACGTGCAAATGGTCTCATCATGAGCGGCATTAAACCCAGACTAGTGCGATCCTTGAAGGAATCAGACACACATTGGGTCGAGGAACTCGACTCTGTACTCTGGGGGCTGCGGACCATGCCGAATCGTACCCCCGGATACACACCATTTTTTATGGTGTAAGGCGCAGAAGCAGTACTGCCTGCGACATAATCCATGACTCACCTCGCGTGCGCATGTATGAAGAGAAGGAAGCCGAGCTAGATCAGCATGACAACTTGGATGCTTTGGAAGAGGAGCATGATGCCGCTAAAGCCCATTCTGCATTCTATCAGCAACAGGCTCGAAGGTATCAAAGCAGAGAAGTACGGGCCAAAACTTATAACATTGGCGAACTCGTTATACGCCTCCCCGAGAAGAAGAAGGACAAGCTCAAACCCAAGTGGGAGGGTCCCTTCATCATTGATAAAGTTCTCACCAGAGGAGCGTACCGTCTGCGCAGTGCATCTGATAACAGACTCGAGCCGAACCCATGGAACACGGCCAGACTCCGGAGATTCTACGCCTAGTGCCGAACTCAGTGTTCGTCTCCTTAACTCTGCCTCTTCAATTATGTTCTCTTTCTTCGTTTCTCGCCCTCTTTTTCCTTTTTAACATACAACCTTAAAACTGTACGTATGCCCTGATCACTCCGGCCGCACTATGCATGCCCACTATACCTGGGGGCTTCCTATTTGGAAGCTAAATATAACTACTTTAATGGCTTCTTGCCAGCCACATATGCATTTTTCTTTCCATATGTGCCTTTTCTTCACCATTATATGCATCGATATGACTTAAGTTTTGGCCACGCTGGGTTGCCTGGCTCTTGTATTTATGCCCTACGTTCCCGTTAATTCAGCTAGGGCATAAGGGGAGCACCTCTGTGATTGTTACTGCCGGTTGAGCCGGATGTGTACCTCAGACTGGGTGAAGCCGAAAGCTAGCATTCTTAAGGGAATAGTCGGTTGGTGAACAAAAGATGTTGTCGTTCATTACAATGTAAATACCCAGATGTTTTGTTTCCCGCGCTTCTGTTCGCAGTTCGGACATGCACATCGATGCATGCACACCCAGAGAAAGGAACCCCTAACGGAACTATTCTCTGTGGAAGATGTTTCTTACTATTAATGTAATATAACATAACTAGTTGGGTACTTGTCTGTTCAAGCACTTATGACCCCTATGCATTGTTTCCACGCATACCCCGATTTTTCATAACTGTGCGGGTATTCGGATACACCCCGGACTGTCGGGTCTGGGGGTTGAAGCGAAAAGGTCCGCCATGACAAATGATTTTCAATCCGAAGGGAGTACATAAGCCCATTCAAATTACATAGTCATTTAGACTGGCTGTACTCTTCCTCTATACCATCTAACAGGCTGTCTAGCTCACAATCCTATTGGGAATACCTTGCAGCTAACGCTACTTGGTCATATACCAGACTAACGGGTATCTCTTGTCCATCTGACCCCACTAGTCCGACTTCGGCCATATGGTTTGGGTTAGCCTTGGCGTAACACGTCTTCACCATGGCCCAAGCTTCTCTTGCACCTTGCCGGCAAGCTGATATCTTCCATAACCAGAAGCGCCGCCATGCTCCTTTGAGCATCTCCACAAGTTCACTCATGCCTCCTGGCAGGGAAGCGGATGGCCACACGGCCTGGGCAATACCCTGCATCACCTGCCGAGCTCGTTCATGCAGCTGTTAAAGATCTTGCAGCATATTGCCTGCGGATCCGGGCATCTCCTCTCCGGGACGGCCCGTCACCATACCTACAGACACAACTTTGTTATATTCGCTTCCTCGCCGAACTATTTTGCAGCTTGTTTCAAGCACTTACTATAAATGCCGCGTCGAAGCCTCCTGTTCTCCTTCATGTAGTCCGCCAGCTAAGCCCGGATATCTTTCAACTCGACGCTTAGTTGGATATTAGCATCTTGGAGCTTATTTTTCTCCTGGATAGACTGCATCAACACGTGTTCGCCCGCCTTCAGTTGACTTAGTAGGTGCATCTCATTATCCCCCATAGTCTTCGGATTTCCTCCGGGAATGTTTGCCGAATCTTTCGTCGGATTTATAAAACATGCCGAACAAACAAACTGGTAGAAGGAAATTATTACCAGAAGAGGCCTTTTTGGATTCCTCTAGTTCGGCAGGATTGGCCTTCATTTGGGCCTTACATTCCTCCAGCTCTTGAGACAACTGGGCATTCTTCTCTACAAGAACCTACACATTTAATGATCCTTAAATCAGCTGTGCCAACTGTTTCAAGTCTTGGGGGCTACTACTACACATACTTATTTAATTTCCTTACCCGTATATCCTTCACATACTGGTCCGTTGCTCTGGCAAGTCCGTCTTGAGCAGCGCGAATATATGCGTGTCCGAAATTGAAGGCATTAAACGCCTCTTCGGAAACAATACCACCGCAAAGTACAGCCCGTCAGCGCCGGTGATTCATGGCACTCTCCACTTCAGAATTTGTGACGAAAAGTCTATCCGTATCCTCCGTAGGAGGACAGTTCAGCGCTGTCCCCACATACACCTCCGCCCGTGAATCCCGTTCAGGAATCCGGCTGCTGGAGGCGTGGCCGGTAGGGTCTCCGGATATAGTTTGACGTTTCCTGCCAGGACATAATTAAAGCCATCACGTCTCGCCAAAAGACCAAATAACCACGGGGCAAGTTTAATGAATACCTCCGCGCCTGCGTCTCGGTCCTGACCGCCTTCCTTTTGAGCCTGCCTTGACTGGGCGCCTCTTGCTGAGAGGCCCCAGCGGGTCCCGCACGGCGCCCCGATTGTCGTTTCTATAAAAATACGGCGTGTGAGCATAAGGTACAACATAACGAAGGACTCCTTTCGGAAGGTCGGAGCCCCGACATTACTTACATGCGACACGGGAAGCAGTCCAGGATAATCCGCGACGATGGCCACTAAAGAGCCGCCGCTGCTTGCCTAGCAGAATGTCCCGTTGACAAATTCCACGGATATGTCCGGATCTTCTTCAAGTCCGGGGTCGAGAGCCCGACCGAGATCCTCTGGCTGCGGAGAGGGGCTGTTGAACTCTTTCACGACCTTCCTTAGTTCCTGATTTTGAAATGGCAAGGTAAATAATTGTGACAAAGAAGGTATGGATGGACAGAGTCGAGTAAAGGATGACGGCCTACCCAGCTTCGGGGGTTGTACATGGAAAATCCATCCCGCGGTTTAATGCGAAGGAACTCCTCTTCTTCTCCTTTGTACAAATCAGACAGTATCCTCGCCAAAGACGTGGCGGAGTCCGGACCTTTGCGGCCGCAGCAGGAGGCATCGTCTTCTCCATTGAAGTGCCACATGGGTTTCCCCATATATTGAAGTGGCTGCACTCCCCTTATTATACATATTGACACAACTTTGATTATTGTCAATCCTGATTTGGCCAAGGTTTTTATCCTGCTCATCAGGTAGAGGACTTCTCTATTGTCTTCCTCTTGGGGGCTCCGAGGGCGCCAGCTTTGGCGTTTCTTCAGTGGAGTATTGGTAAACTCAGGAAGGCCTGTCCGGACTGGGTCCGGAAGGGGAACATCATCGACATAAAACCACTCCGAAAGCCAGTCTTCGGACGCCTTCTTTGGAGTACCGGACAGGTATCCGGTCTGGGCGATGCGCCATATTTCGGCTCTGCCCACTTGATATATAGATCCCTCCTGGTTGCAGGGGACGAGGCAGAATAACCTCTTCCATAGCTCGAAATGAGCTTCGCAGCCCAGGAATAGCTCGCAGAGGGCGACATAGCCCGCGATGTGTAGTATGGAGGCGGGAGTAAGGTTATGCAACTAGAGGCCGTAGAACTCCAGGAGCCCGCGGAGGAATGGGTGGATTGGAAACCCAGCGCCTCTTAGCAGATATGGGACAAGGCATACCTGCTCCCCCCGAGATGGATTAGGGAATCTTTCCACTTGCTCCCCGCCATTATAGGTGGCTAGTCCGGATCGGACGGGGACCATGAATGTGGGCGGAAGGAACCCTTTGGCCTGCAGCTCTATTAAGCAGTTGTGAGAGATGGAACACTTTTCCCAATCCCCTGGTCTCGAGCTAGGGGAGCGACGGGCAGGGCTGCGACGATCGGACATGATGGGATGGCTTCTTTTGGACGCGCTCTACGGAATGCTTGCTCGGGAGAAGGTGGTGTGATCTGGATCTGAGGATCCCCGTCACTTCAAATAGACGGCTTGCCTGCGAACTTAGGGTGGCGAATGTAAAAATGCCCCGACCCTTCATCTTTGCTCGACATGTGGAGATGGCCATTATTGAAGCACAGAAGCCGAGGAGTACAACCTTACTGGGAGGCCGGACACCGTTCACTATGGCGGTTGTGCCGGATTTGGAGAAGAACCCGCCTTGCAATGCCGAAGACAATCTGCGCGCCGGACTCATCATCATTGAAGCCTGGTTCGGGGGCTACTGAGGGAGTCCTGGATAAGGGGGTATCCGGACAGCCGGACTATATGCTTTGGCCGGACTGTTGGACTATGAAGATACAAGATTGAAGACTTCGTCCCGTGTCCGGATGGGACTCTCCTTGTCGTGGAAGGCAAGCTTGGCGATTCGGATGTAGATCTCCTCCTTTGTAAACCGACTCCGTGTAACCCTAGCCCCCTCCGATGTCTATATAAACCGGAGGGTTTAGTCCGTAGGACATAACAACAATCATACCATAGGCTAGCTTCTAGGGTTTAGCCTCTCTGATCTCGTGGTAGATCAACTCTTGTAATACTCATATCATTAAGATCAATCAAGCAGGAAGTAGGGTATTACCTCCATCGAGAGGGCCCAAACCTGGGTAAACATCGTGTCCCAGCCTCCTGTTACCATTAGCCTTAGACGCACAGTTCAGGACCCCCTACCCGAGATCCGCCGGTTTTGACACCGACACCCCTCAATCCGGCTAGCCCTCCACCCGACCTGTCGGCTCAAGCGGTCCGGCTGGGCATGGCGCGACGCCTTGAGCCAGCTGGCCGCGGCCGGCAGACGGCGGGCAACTCCCGTCCCGTCCGGCCCTTACGACAAGATAACCCCTCCATGATGGAGGAGCATTGCAATAGTGCACTCCTCATTGCTGACCGAAGGAAGCACGACTACAGTGCGTGCTGCTTCACTGACCCAGGTGATCGGCATCCGCGCGGCCTGACACTGCAACAACCACTCCGTGACGCGACCGAAGACGTGCCATAGTGATGTCTTGCCGGCGGATCCCGCAGTCGGCGGGCCCTGCATGAAGAGTCACACGATGACATCAGGGCCCCGCGCCCATGTAGATTTACCATTGTACCCTAGGGGACCGGCCTATAAGACCCCCCTAGAGCCCTTCTTGTAGGGGGGCTTCGGCTATTGGTCCTCTCCCCCCTTAGTTCATTTCACACACACACACACACACACAAGGACAAGTAGAGAATTAGCTCTTCTGCCTCCTCCAACCAAAACAGCTCAAGGAGCATCATTGTAGCCCGCTTTTGATCCAGCTAGTAGATCTTGCAGGACTAGGGGTGTTACCTCTCACGGAGGGCCCCGAACCTGGGTACACCAAGTGTCTCTCACTGCTTATCCCCAATCTCGCCTCCGGAACCCACTGACGTCCTTTGGCCCCAACAACATTTGATAAGTCTACCCATGGCATCTGCCGTGAGCATACCACGACAATTACCGAATAGGTTAACTTGCACCCATCTATGTTTATAGATTCCCATGGAACACTGGAATGAGCTCACCACAGCTAAGCAAATTACTCCCTTTGGATCACCAATTGTTGTTGATCTCTCAAGTTGGATTTTACATCATAGCTCATGTGGAATGTATTAGCAAGATTCTAAGGTTGCTCACGTTCACCATTAAATCAAAAAGACTAGGTACCATCGCTTGGCTAGATGGTTTAGGCTAGGATGGATGCTGCCGCTTGCGTGCACCATGTACGCCTCGTTTGAGTGCTACTTTCGATTAGAATTTTCTTTGTACCACTTTTGCAGAATTGTTCATACAGAATGCTAGAACCAATGCTAATAAAAGTGACTTTGTTGATGGATATCTAACTCTGCTAACCAATAGTAATATTCCATAATAAGTCTAGTAATACCAACTCGATGTCATGAGTGGTTGTAATTCTTCCTTTATGGACATGAGTTGACTGGTAAATATTTTGTGTGAGAGGTAGTATGCATTTTCAAAGGAAGAACTATTCTGGTATTCAATTTAGTGTGCATCTCACACATTCATGTTTGTCTTCTATTTTTGGGATTCCTATGGAGTCTCCCTGATACAAATTATTTGCATGTTGCGACTACCTTCTTTAAGGCATGTGCATCATGTTAAGTTGATGTTGTGCACAAGAGAGTAAAGAAACTTGTTGTAGTGGGCTAAGAGCATCTACAGCCGGACTTGGCAAATCCGCCCCCTGAAACACCCGTGGACACGCTCGGGCGCTAGCACTGGCCGGGTACCCCTCAAATATTGCACCGCACATCCACATACTGCAAATTCCGATCATCAAATCCATGCAATCCATGCACGTCGATCATAAGATACAAACTGTTCGAATGCCAAAGTTCAAAACAAAGCAAAGCAAATCATAGTTCAACAAACCAGACTTGGCAAAATGAAATCAATGTCCGAGCGTGACGGATGGCCTCGGATCACTGGCTGGGCGCCTGCTCCGAGCAGAAGGCATCCTGCTCGTCTTACTCTGCCTGCATCCAGGCATCCTCCTCCGCCTACAACCGGGCTGCCTACTCCGCCTGCATACGGGCCGCCTCCTCCGCCCGCATCCGGGCCGCAACCGCCCTCGCCGCCTCGTAGTCCTTGCGGTCGTTGATCTCCTTCTTCTTGTCCACAAGCCACTTCTTTGCATGCTCATCCAAGAGGGTCCCGTCCGCCAATATGATCCTCGCATCTTCCGCATCCCATGCGAGTAGCAACCTCTCCTTCTCAAGCTCTATGTCGCCAAATACCTTGGCCTTCTCGAGCTCCCATTTGATCGCCGCTTGTTGCTTCTCCAACTCAATCTTCTCCCTCTCAATTTCCAGCTTCCTCTCTGCCCTCTTCTGGTCCTAGTCCATCCTTTCCTTTTGCGCACCCAACATGAGCTTGTACCTATCCTCCTTCTTATTCTCCCTCACCGAAAAAATGCCCATCCATGTGGATGACATTTTGGTAGCCGCGACATCACGGGAGGCACGTGCCTTCTCCCACTTGTTTCCCATGACTTGGTGGTTGTCCTTTAGGATGGTGGCTTTTCCATTCATCACAACAACATCGTCCTCTTCATGGTCCACCCCAATTGATTGGTTGGAGCTTGAGCCATCATTCCTCTTCTTGCCAGACTTGAGGTCGGCCACAACTTTGTTCCACTTCGGCTTGCCATTCAATATGACCCAACAATGGCTAAAAGAAAATGGCTTCTTCTCCACCTTGTGATACAAGTGGCTACCACCGCCGTCTAGCAAACAACATATGTATGAGCATGAGAATGCAAACAAAAGAAACATATGCAATGGATGATAAGATGAGGCAATCGAGCTTACATGAGGTGTGACTTTTGGAAATATGCCCTAGAGGCAATAATAAAGTGGTTATTATTATATTTCCTTAATCATGATAAAGGTTTATTATTCATGCTAGAATTGTATTAACCGGAAACTTAAATAGATGTCTGGATACATAAACAAATACCATGTCCCTAGTGAGCCTCTACTAGACTAGCTCGTTGATCGGAAGATGGTTAAGGTTTCCTAACCATAGACATGTGTTGTCATTTGATAACGGGATCACATCATTAGGAGAATGATGTGATGGACAAGACCCATCCGTTAGCTTAGCAAATGATCGTTCAGTTTGTTGCTACTGCTTTCTCAATGTCAAAGACATATTCTTTCGACCATGAGATCATGCAACTCCCAGATAACAGAGGAATACCTTGTGTGCTATCAAATGTCACAACATAACTGGGTGATCATAAAGGTGCTCTATAGGTATCTCTGAAGGTGTCTGTTGAGTTGACGTGAATCGAGATTGAGATTTGTCACTCCGTATGACGGAGAGGTATCTCTGGGCCCTCTCGGTAATACAACATCACAAGAAGCTTGCAAGCAAAAATACTAAGGAGTTAGTTCCAAGATGATGTATTACGGAACAAGTAAAGAGACTTGCCGGTAACGAGATTTAACTAGGTATGGGGATACCAATGATCGAATCTCGGGCAAGTAACATACCGACAGACAAAGGGAACTACGTATGTTGTCATAAAGGTTCGACCAATAAAGATCTGCGTAGAATATGTAGAAACCAATATGGGCATCTAGATCCCGCTATTGGTTATTGACCGGAGAAGCGTCTCGGTCATGTCCACATCATTCTCAAACCCGTAGGGTCCGCACGCTTAATGTTCGTTGACGATATATTATTATATGAGTTATGTGAATTGGTGACTGAATCTTGTTCGGAGTCCCGGGTTAGATCACGAACATGACGAGGAGCTCCGTAATGGTCTGGAGGTAAAGATTGATATATAGGATGATAGTATTTGGTCTCCGGAAAGGTTTCAGAATGCATCGAGTATTTATCAGATCACCGGAAGGGGTTCCAGGAGGCCACGGGGAGTGAGGGAGTCCAGGATTAGGGGGTCCTCGGGTGTCCGGGCTATTCGATATGGGCTGGACTGATGGGCCGTGAAGATAAAGCAGAAGACGATCCCCCATGTCTAGGTAGGACACCTATATGTGTGGACGGCAAGATTGGTGTCCGAATGTACTATTTCCTTCCCTTGTAAACTGACTCTGCGCAACCCTAGGCCCCTCCGGTGTATATATAAACCAGAGGGTTTAGTCCATAGGGGCTATTAGAACAATCATAGGCTAGACAGCTAGGGTTTATCCATTACGATCTCGAGGTAGATCAACTCTTGTAACCCCTATTCTCATCGAATACAATCAAGCGGGATGTCGGGTTTTACCTCCTTTAAGAGGGCCCAAACCTGGGTAAACATCATGTCCCCATTGTCCCTTGTTACCATTGATCCTTAGACTCACAGCTTGGCCCCCTACCCAAGATCTGCCAGTTTTGACACGAACATTGGTGCTTTCATTGAGAGCTCCGATGTGTTGTCAACAGAGGAATCAATGGCTCGCCTCGTCATCAACGACGATGCTGTTTCCAAGGAGACCTTTCTCCTTGGTCAACTCTTTGTGATCAGCGGCTTCGTGCTACATGCCAACTCGACCGGTCACCTTGAGCAGGTCGACAACTACACCCATGGTCACCATATCAGGTTTGGAAGTTTGAATTACACTGCCGATATTCGAGGAGACCCTATTTTCGAGGGATTCATGGGCTCGGACGCGGCTCCCCACCCAAACAAGGGAGGCCCTTCGGATTCTCTATCAGATCCCATCCAGGGGAAACACTCATATCTGCCTCGGCCCTAGATCCAGGGTGAACCGCATTGTCCGAAGACGGGAGGATAAACCCCGCCGGACTCTCTCCTGTCAAGATGCTTCCAGACGGAAACCTAGATGCGACCATGTCGTTGGCGAACCCGAAGTCAAATGGGACCCTCCCCGTCATCGGGAAGCCCGACTCGCCTCTGGACGTCAACTCCGAACTATCGAGGTCTACGCCTCTCGGGCTCGATCAAGTGGTTATCACCAAGCCTGGCCCCGCAGATCCGCAGACTCCTATCCAGCTTTCGCTCTTAAACGAAACACTGGACTTAATACAATCTCTCGCCATCACGGAAGTGTCACCTCCGAACTATACCCAACTTGGGCTGGGGGCTGAGAGCAGGGAATTTATGTCCCACCCACCACCCACTTAATAGCCACTATCAAGGATTTAACCGACATGCTAGACTATGCCTCCGAAGACATCGATGGCATGGATGATGATGTCGACGCCGAAGCAGGTCAAAACCCTCCTATCACTGGACGTTGGACGCCCACTTCTACCTATGACGTATACATGGTGGACACACCTGAGAAGAAGGACGACGATCGCACTCAAGATCCGGACAGGGACAAGCCCGTCGATGAACCACCAAAGCGCCGGCATCAGCGGTGCCACTGATGATCGCATCGGGCAAGGGAAAGTAACACCGGCATAGGAGATAATGACACTCCAAACAACACCGAGGACCCCGACCACCCCGTCGAACCTGCGTTCGAGCAGGATGAAAGGGAAGAGGGTTAATACAGCCCCGAACACGCCGATCACAAGGATTCGGAAGATAGTAACTACTTACCTATCTCCAAAGAGAATGCTAGCCTTGGTGAAAATGATTTTGTCATCCCAGAGGAACCCCTCAAACAAGAACGCTTCAAGCGACAGCTCATCGCCACCGCGCGAAGCCTGAAAAAGAAACAACAGCAGCTGCAAGCCGAACAGGATACGCTCAACGACAGGTGGACCAAGGTCCTAGCTGCCGAAGAATATTGCTTCGAGCGACCAACAAAGAGCTACCCCAAACGCAGGCTGCTGCCACAATTCGATGATGAGGCCTTGGAGCCAATACCGTCAAAATACAATTATGCAGATCAACCAGACCGAATACCACGTGGACGGGACAAAACGACTCATCATGCCGAACATCAGCCCGTGCTCCCTCACCGCAGAGGCAAGGGGACAACGGTTCCGAACTATACGTACGACTTACGTCAGGACCTGACCAATAGAGCTAGCCAGACTAGATCAATCTATGTATCAAGAGGATGTGCCCCGGTAGGAGATGGCAGCCATCAGGCCTGGCACGATGAATATAATCAAGTTCGGTGTCAGCACCGAACGCATATGTCATACGAACCCCGTCGCGATGTTGCCCGGTATAGAGGTGCCGCACACCCTATGTGCTTTACCGATGAAGTAATGCAACACCAATTTCCGGAAGGGTTTAAACCCGTGAACATCGAGCAGTATGATGGAACGACGGATCCCGCCGTATGGATTGAAGATTTTCTTCTCCACATTCACATGGCTCACGGAAATAACCTCCATGCCATTAAATAGCTCCCTCTAAAGCTGAAAGGACCAGCACGGCACTTGTTGAATAGCCTCCTAGAGAACTCCATTGGAAGCTGGGAAGATTTAGAAGACACTTTTCGGGCCAACTTTCAGGGCACTTATGTCCGGCCACCGGATGCTCACATAGTCCAGCAACCCGGAGAGGCAGCTCACAAACTTTCGAACCAATTCCTAATTAAAAAGAACCAAATCATGGACTATCCAGAATCCAAAGCCTTAGTGGCATTCAAACACAGTGTCCGCAATGAATGGCTCGCCCGACACCTCGGGCAGAAAAAACCGAAGACCATGGCAACTCTGACTGCACTTATGACCCGCTTCTATGCGGGCGAAGATAGTTGGTTGGCTCGTAGGAGCAACAGTTCCAGCAACCCCGACACTTCTGTGGCTGGGGATGGCAATGGTAGACCACGACGCAAAAAAAAGTGTCAGAACAATAACAACGAAACAGAGGATACGGCAGTAAACGCCAGATTTGGTGGTTCCAAATCCGGTCAACGGAAGAAGTCGTTCAAAGGCAATAGGGACGGTCCATCCAACTTGGAAAAAATACTAGAGAGACCTTGCCAGATCCATGGCACCTCTGACAAGCCTGCCAAGCACACCAATAGAAATTGCTGGGTTTTCAAGAAGGCCGGTAAATTAAATACTGAACATAAGGGGAAAGGACCTCCAAGCGAGGACGATGATGAGCCCCGTCAGCCGAACACTGCGGGGCAGAAGCAGTTTCCCCCCGAAGTAAAAACGGTGAACATGATCTATGTCACCCACACCCCAAGAGGGAGCACAACCGCACATTAAGGGACGTCAACGCCGTAGAGCCCGTCGCCCCGAAATTCAACCCATGGTTGGCTTGTCCGATCACCTTTGATCGTATGGACCACCCAACCAGTATCCATCATGGAGGTTCAGCGGCCCTGGTACTTGATCCTATCATCGACGGATACCATCTCACCAGAGTCCTTATGGACGGCGGCAGTAGCCTCAACTCGATCTATCAAGATACTATCCGTAAAATGGGTATCGACCCCTCAAGAATTAAGCCTAGTAACACTACCTTTAAAGGAGTGATACCTAGAATGGAGGCCCGCTGCACGGGCTCCCTAACATTGGAAGTACTAGTCGGGTCTCCAGACAACTTCCAAAGTGTAGAAATTATCTTCGTGATTGTCCCTTTTTGTAGTGGTTATCATGCACTGCTTGGACGAACTGCTTTCGCCAGCTTTAATGCAGTCCCACACTATGCTTATCTGAAGCTCAAAATGCCTGGACAGCGTGGCATCATCACAGTAAATGGAAATATGGAGAGCTGCCTCTGTACTGAGGAGCACACCGCGACCCTAGCAGCCAAGGTACAGGGCGGCCTCCTCAAGGTGAACAACTTATCAGTCATCAAGACCCATAACATTGCTAAGCGAGTCTGATCCGCATCATAGTGCGATAGCTCAGGGATCTAGAGCTTGAATACCAGTTTAGCCTCCGCCGACCGCCCCATAAGGTTGCGGCATACGTATCGCATGTACATAACTACGCACTTGAAATACCTTGGGTAATGCCGGAGGCACACTACGAAAAGGTCCATAGTACGGCTTGACCCTATTCGGACCTTAAATATTTTTTCCCACTACAGGTTTATTAAAAAACCTACTCACTCTACGGTTGTATAGGGGCTCCTCTCTAGGTCCCTCTTTCTTGCAGACGACCATCCACTCCTCCTCTCAAAGGATTCCCCACCAAGGAGAAACAACACAGACGTGCAGCAGGGCACCATTGTGATCTTAAAACCACTACTTTTAGGCCCTGTGTAAACCTTTCCCTTGTGTATAATTTTGGCATGTAACATGGCCTCGATATTCATGGAATCATCTGTAACAACACGTCTCGATGTATTACTCAGGGTATAAAGGCAGTAGTTGATCACCACTTTTGTTTGGCACTATTCATTTTTAGCATCTATATTCCCTCCCTACTTCAGACTGCCACACGTGCTTTAGTCCGGCCTTAACACCGGGGGCTGTATTCGGCCCTGCACATTTTAAGCCGAACACCTATAGGGAACTCTTCGGTGTCCCGGATATTGCATTATATGCATCGGCTCCGAATCACGTCTTTGGTCCATAGTTGGGTTGCCCGACTCCTGTGCTTACCACCTTACGTTCTGCTTTTTCGGCTAAGGTAGTAAAGGGAGAACTACTGTGATTGTATTTCTGGTTCGTCCGATCAAGTAGCTCAGTAGAGAAAGCCGAAAACTGACTGTCATGATAAGCAAGAGCTGGTCGGTGATCCGGCGACTTAGTATTATACTACAAATTGTTAGTGATTCACCCCGTGTTATACAAGGGGCTGGTCTTCGTCCAGCCGCGTGGAAAAGGCACCACAGTCCGGATAGCCGAAAACGCACAAGGGGCTAGTACTTAGCTCCACATTTAAACTCCTATGGCTAAGTGAAGGTAATAAAGCCGCATAGTCCGATTGCCTGGTTCACCTCGCGGACACCTCCTTTACGGACCAAGACGTTGGATAAAGTGTGGTCACGCTTATGTAGAACACCCCTGTAGCATCTACATGGGGGATGAAGCCGAGGACTGGCAACTTACAGAATTATAACAATAAACGGCCGCACAGGAGGTAAAATCACTTCAAACAAAAGGCGCAAGCATAGATATTTCATAGCACGAGTTCATAACATGGTTTGTACAACCCGAACACATTCAATCGAATATCATGTCCTTAGAACATTGGCCCTCTACTACTTGGGCTCCTTCTAGGATGTCGTCGAAGTACCTCTCCGGCTTCTGATGATCCTTGCCTTCAGGCGGACCGGCGGTCGCCACTTCGGTGGCCTTCATATTTTCTTATTGCATCTTGACGCAGGCGTAGGCCATCCGGACACCCCCTATGCATACCGAGCGCTTCACAACATCAATCCACGGCCGCACATTGACTAGCCACTTCACCAACCAAATTAGCTGCTAGGAATCGGCTCGGCTGGCCAGAGTTGGACTATTAGGTCCTTCATGGCCAGGCTGGCCACCGTATGCATCCCTGTCAGCTGCTTCAGCTGGTCTCTTAGAGGCGTCGGGTGTTCCAGCATGAGATATTGTGACCAGAATAGCTTCTCTGTTGAGTTCCCCTCCTAGGCCCGGAAGAACTATGCGACGTCGGCGACACTCTTCGGAAGATCCGCAAACGTGCCTGGAGAACTCCACACTCATGTGAGCAAAGTGTACCTCCGACCTCCAAAAATACTTTGCAAATGAAAGGCCTTACCAACCGCTATCTACCTCGCCTGGTGGATCTCTTCGTGAGTGCTATGGGACTCGCTTCGCGCCTCTTTGGCGTCATGGAGAGCCTTGGCAAGCTCGGAGGACTGGGCCGAACTCTGCTTCTACAATGTTTCGCATTTGCTGATGGCATCCTCCAGCTCCTTCTCGACTTCGACCACCCGAGTTTCATGTTGGTGGCGGGCAATCTGTTCGGCCTCTAGTTCAATAGCCGCTTTATCAATGGCTGCCTTATTTACCTCTGCCTCCTTCTTGGCTTGGACAAGGGCAACCTTGAGGGTCTCGAATTTCGCTGCGCTACCTATGATCATAATCAGAGAATTCTATGAGTTAACCTCTCCATATACATATCGATTTTGATATGAAAATAAATTGTTCTTAACATTACACGCATACCTTGCGTTTCATCGAATCACTTGTTGATGCAGTCAAGATCCTCATCGGCCACTCGAAGCTTCCAATTGAGTTCGGAAACTTCTGCGGCATGGGCGATAGCCGCTGATGTCTGCTAGAACTACATCAGTATTTGCCCAAAGAGGAAGGGATGATTCACTATAGCGACGATAGGTATTGAGGGAGTCCTGGATTAGGGGGTCCTCGGATAGCCGGACTATATACTTTGGCCGGACTGTTGGACTATGAAGATACAAGATTGAAGACTTCGTACCATGTCCGGATGGGACTCTCCTTTGCGTGGAAGACAAGCTTGGCGATTCGGATGTATAGAGCTCCTTCTCTGTAACCGACCCCGTGTAACCCTAACCCCCTCCAATGTCTATATAAACCGGAGGGTTTAGTCCATAGGACGAGAACAATCATAATCATAGGCTAGCTTCTAGGGTTTAGCCTCTACGATCTCGTGGTAGATCATCTCTTGTAATACTCATACCATCAAGATCAATCAAGCAGGAAATAGGGTATTACCTCCATCGAGAGGGCCCGAACCTAGGTAAACATCGTGTCCCTAGCCTCCTGTTACCATTAGCCTTAGACGCACAGTTTGGGACCCCCTACCCGAGATCCGCCGGTTTTGACACCGACATTGGTGCTTTCATTGAGAGTTCCACTGTGTCGTCACGATAAGGTTTGATGGCTCACCTCGTTGTCAAGGACAACATCACCTCTGGGGGAGCCCTGGCCCTAGGCTAAACTCTCCGACTAGGCATGCTTCATCATGACTGCCCGATCGGCTGTCGCATCGACGATGACTTCTTAGGTCATCAAAAAGAGCCTCCACATCAACTCAGAACTTGCTGAACAGATGGATCCGATGGAGCTCTCTTCCATGAAGGAGCTCTTGGATTGCATCAGCGCTCTGGGTGTCGCTACAGACTATGATCGGATTGGGCTCAAACCCGACCAAAGGGAGATTAACTCTCTGCCGGCCACCCATGAGATAGTGGTAGTGGAAGAGCAACACATTGATTCTCCCTCTATTTTGAGGACGAACTATGTCCGGATTTCCAAGCTCTCTGAGCCGATACCCATTCGCGGAAGGACATGACCCAAACCCCGAACTTAGAATTGGGCGGCGGGCCAGAAAAATTGGGCAACATCCCGGAGCCCGAGCTGCCAAGCTCGGAAGCTTCTCTGCCCATGGGCCTCAGATCGGGTCAGGGTTTGGACTTAAATCTACCCATCCGCCCAGATTCAAGCAATCTTTCCCACATCAGACAAGAGCCTCAAGAGACAGTACATCACTTCTGGGCCAGATTCCTCCTTGTAATAAACAAGGTTAAGGACTGTCGCGAGGAAGACGCAATCTCATTCTTTTGCAAAAATTGCATGGACAAGGGAATCCTCAACGCCATAAGTCGCCGTGACATAGTACGCTTTGCTGACTTGGAGGCCATAGTACAGAAGTACTGTGCGACGGAAAGCGCCTGGAAAACCCAAACAAAATTCTGGGATCCTCCGACTCTCGCTAAACCCTTCATCCGAACTAAAATGGTAAACTCTCACAAGTCACCTGATTCAATTACCAAAAAACCAAGGCCCGCTTCAGGGCGTGGAACCGTATTGGAGGAATGGCTCAATGGTCCATGCAAAATTCACAGCACACCGGATACCATACCAACACATAGCCTTAGAGCATGTTGGATACTCCGGCAGGTAGCGAAGAGTGGCGAGGATCTCCTCATCAACCATACCACAGAGCAACATCCCGCCAAATATAGCAATACGGTATTGACAGTCTTCGAGACTTTTGCCTCAAATAATAGGTGCAAGCGAGCACTCTGCAGCCTCGCCGAAGTCTGCCACGTTGCAGCAATAAATCCATGGAACGACGCGGCTATAACTTTCAATGCCAGTGATGAACCTCAATTCCGAATAGTTCCAGCACCAGCCGCTTTGGTCGTTAGTCCAATCGTGGACGGCTTCCGGCTTACTAAAGTGCTCATGGACGGCGGCAGCGGATTAAACCTCATCTACGGAGAGACCCTCAACAATATGGAAATAGACAAGAGCCGCATTGAGCGAAGTAGCACGACCTTCAGGGGAATCATCCCTAGTCGGGAGGCACGATGTGCGGGAAAAATCACACTAGATGTGGTACTCGGCACACCGGAGAATTACAGGTCCAAAGAAATCACATTCCAAGTGGCCCCGTTCAGCAGCGGATACCACGCCCTTTTTGGGCGGGATGCATTCACGAGCTTTCAAGCTATACCCCATTATGGGTACATGAAGCTCAAAATGCTCGGGCCCAATGGAATCATCACTCTAGATAGTGATCTAGACGTCGCACTCCGCGCCGAAAATAAAACCGCCGCACTGGCCCTTGAGCAAGCTTTTAAATAGCGGTTAGAGGACTGGTTGTGGATTAAGGTTCATGTAGCGGAATGTGGATAGCGGGCGATATTGCGGGCGCTATATCCACATAGCCAATTAAAATAACACTCATAAATTTGAGATTGTTGTGTATATTTCTAGGCCATTGACAAAAAATATGACAATTAATTTGAGAAATCATCATTTATATAAGAATATAAACTATAATTGAGCAATATTTGGTCGTGCAACCATGCAAGCAAGACACATTTACCAAAATAGATTACACAACAGAACAACAAGGACTTATATAGCGGGAGATATTGCGGATAGCGGACGATATAGCAGTCTAACAAGTGATATTGCGCCCGCATCATGACAACACGCTATTTTCTAACACAGCCTTAAACTAATAGCGGCAGGGTGACACTCCCGCTATTGCGTTCGCAATAGCAGAGATAGCGGGCGCTATTTAAAAGCTTGCCGTTGAGGCATTATCCGAAGCCCTCGCGGCCGAAGAACTAACCATGCTGCGTGCCACAGTGGACAGAGACGACGTGATACTCGACAAACAACCCAAGTCCACCTCTTTCAAACGAGCGGACGAGATAGTAGAATTCCAGGTCCACCCAACGGACCCTACAAAAACAGCTTCCATTGGGACACAGCTGAACCCCATAATAGACGCTGCACTGCGAGAGTTCTTGCGTGAAAATTGGGACATCTTTGCCTGGCATCCTTCATACATGCCAAGCATCCCACGCAGGCTGGCCGAACATAACCTAAACATACTGAAGGGATACAAGCCGGTAAGCAGACTCTTCGGTGCTTCTCATAACCTAAACGACAAGCCATGGGAGAAGAGCTAGCCAAGTTACTCGAGGCCGGATTCATCAGAGATATAAAACATCCGGATTGCCTAGCAAACCTGGTGATGGTACCAAAGAAGGACAAATCCTGGCGCCTATGTGTCGATTTCAAGGACCTTAATAAGGCCTGCCCCAAGGATCCCTTCCCCCTCCCCCGCATTGATCAATTCATTGACGCTACCGCAGGACACGACTCATTGTGTTTCCTCGATGCATACTCCGGATACAATCAAATAAAGATGGCGGAGTCCGACCAAGCCGCAACGGTATTCATCACACCGTATGGCCCCTTCTGTTTCAACACCATGCCTTTCGGGCTCAAAAATGCCGGCACAACCTATCAACGCATGATTCAGACATGCCTGGAAAAACAAATTGGCAAAACAGTGGAGGCATACGTGGATGACGTGGTCATCAAAACAAGACACGTCGAATCTTTAATAGATGACTTGAGGCTCACGTTCGACAACCTCCGAACCTATGACATCAAGCTTAACCTGAAAAATGTGTTTTCGGCATACCCGCCGGAAAGTTGCTAGGCTTCATTGTTTCCAATAGAGGAATTGAAGAAAATCCGGCAAAAATCCAAGCTCTATCACAGTTGGCTACCCCAACAGACCTCAAGCAAATCCAGAAATTAACTGGATGTGCGGCTGCCTTAAGCCGTTTTATCTCCCGATTGGGAGAAAAGGCACTACCTCTTTATCGCCTTCTTCGATGCACCGAACACTTTGAGTGGACGGATGCGGCCACGGCCGGACTCGAAGAAATAAAGGCCCTCCTAGCCAGCAACCCAATCCTGGCCGCGCCAAATACTGGAGAACCCATGTTGTTGTACATAGCTGCAACACATCAGGTTGTAAGCGCAATGCTCATCATCGAACGAGAAACGGACGGACATAAATTCCTGCTTCAAAAGCTGGTATACTACGTGTCCACTGTCCTCACTCCATGCAAGTCCCGGTACCCACACTATCAAAAGATAGCATAAGCGGTCTTCATGGCATCCCGGAAACTACGACACTACTTTCAAGAGTGTTCGATCATGGTGGCCTCCGAAGTACCACTCAATGACATAATAAATAACCACGACACCACGGGCAGGATTGCTAAATGGGCTATCAAGCTCCTTCCGTTCGACATAACATACAAATCATGACGAGCCATTAAGTCGCAAGTACTGGCTGACTTCGTCGCCGAATGGACAGAGGCCGAACTCCCTAAGGAGTACGGCGCATACTCCAATTGGATCATGCACTTCGACGGCTCCAAAATGCTGGCCGGATTGGGAGCGGGTGTTGTCCTGACATCCCCCACCAGAGACACGGTCCAGTATGTACTCCAAATACTATACACAGACTCCAACAATGCAGCCGAATACGTGTTGCATGGTCTTCGGATGGCAGTCTCCATGGGCATCCAACGCCTAGAAGTGTGCGGGGATTCAAACCTCGCAATATCTTAGATAAATGGAGACTTTGATGCCAAGGACCCAAAAATGGCGGCTTACCGTAATGCCGTCCACAAAATGTCATCTTGGTTCGAGGGGCCCGAATTCCATCATGTGGTTCGAGAAAACAATCAAGCGATAAATATCCTCGCCCGCATCAGCGCCAAGCGCGACCCCACCCCACCTAAGATCTTCTTGGAAAGGCTGTTTAAGCCATCCATGGTGTGGCAAGGGGAAACCGGCAATACTAGCCCGGATCCGGCCACAACCCCAGACACCAAACACAATAACATAATCAGAGGCTCCGCCACCGAAATAACACCTTCATCCCACGTAATCATGGTTGTCATCGCCCCGTGGACCGAGCCCTTCTTAGCCTACCTAAATAGGCAAGAGCTCCCCAAGGACCAAAATGAGCCACGTTGCATTGTGCGGCGCTCCAAAGCCTACAAAGTCCACGAGGGAGAGCTTTATAAGAAAAGCGCCACTGGAGTGCTACAAAGATGCATCTCCGAAGAGGAAGGGCGGCAGCTCTTGGCCGAAATCCATGCCGGACTTGGCCACCACGCCGCAGCTCGGGCACTTGTAAGCAAGGCCTTCCGTACAGGTTTTTACTGGCCATCAGCCCGAGAAGATGCACAGGACCTTGTCCAACATTACGTCGGTTGCCAACTTTTCGCCAATTAGAGCCATATGCCCCTACTGCTCTTCAAACAATCCCCATAACTTGGCCCTTCACGGTCTGGGGGCTTGATATGGTCGGACCCCTTAAAAGGGGAAGCCATAAGAAAAAATACTTATTGGTCATGGTGGACAAGTTCACCAAATGGATAGAAGCCAAGCCAGTTAAAATGGCCGAATCCGGACCAGTGATAGACTTCATATCAGTGGTTGTGCACTGTTATGGTGTCCCCCACAACATCATCACTGACAACGGCTCAAATTTCATAGCCGATGAGGTGAAAACTTGGTGCAGCAATATGGGCATTAAGCTCGATCACCGCTCTATCTATCACCCCAAACAAACGGTCAAGTTGATCGTGCAAATGGTCTTATCATGAGCGGCATCAAACCCAGACTAGTGCGATCCTTGAAGGAATCAGATACGCACTGGGTCGAGGAGCTCGACTCCGTACTATGGGGGCTGCGGACCACGCCAAATCGCACTACCGGATACACACCATTGTTTATGGTGTACGGCGCAGAGGCGGTATTACCCTGCGATATTATTCATGACTCACCTCGGGTGCGCATGTATGAAGAGGGAGAAGCCGAGCTGGATCGACAGGACAATCTAGACACCCCAGAGGAGGAGCGTGATGTAGCAAAAGCCCGTTCCACATTCTATCAGCAGCAGGCTCGAAGGTATCAAAGCAGAGAAGTGCGGGCCAAAACTTACAATATTGGCGAACTCGTTCTACGCTTACCGGAGAAGAAAAAGGATAAGCTCAAGCCCAAGTGGGAGGGTCCCTTCATCATTGATAAAGTTCTCACCGGAGGAGCGTACCGCCTGCGTGATGCATCGGATAATCGACTAGAGCCGAACCCATGGAATGCGGCCAGACTCCGAAGATTCTAAGCTAAGCGCCGGACTCTGTGTTTGTCTCCTTACCTCCGCCCCTTTTTTTATTATACCCTCTCTCTTTTTTCTTTTTTCTTTTTTATATAGCTCTAGAAGGCTTAAAGTGTGACAAGTTTACACACTTTCGACGCGCCATGCACGCTAATTATACTTGGGGACTTCTTGTACATAAGCTTAATATAACTATTTTCCAGGCTCCATGCCCAACGCATATGTGTAACTTCTCCACATGCGCCCTTTTTTCACCATTATATGCATCGATATGACTTAAGTTTTGGCCAAGCTGGGTTGCCTGGCTCTTGTGTTTATGCCCTACATTCCCGTTAATTCGGCTAGGGCATAAGGGGAGCACCTCTGCGATTGTTACTGCCGGGTCAGCCGGATGTGTACCTCAGACTAGGTGAAGCCGAAAGCTAGCGTTCTTAAGGGAATATTCGGTCGGTGAACAAAAGATGTTTTTATCCATTACAACATAAATCCCCAGTTGTTTTGTATACTGCGTCTATGTTCGCAGTTCGGACATGCACATTAATGCATGCGTACCCAGGGAAAGGAACCCTTAATGGAACTATTCTCTCTGGAAGATGTTTCTTACTATCCATGCAATATAACATAACTAGTTGGGTATTACCTCCATCGAGAGGGCCCGAACCTAGGTAAACATCGTGTCCCCAGCCTCCTGTTACCATTAGCCTTAGACGCACAGTTCGGGACCCCCTACCCGAGATTCGCCGGTTTTGACACTGACAGGTATTTCCCTCAGTGATGAGACCAAGGTTATCGAACCAGTAGGAGAATGTCCTCACACCACGTAAACATCACCTTCACACAAATAACAAATACTTGCAACCCGACGTGTTAAAGGGGTTGTCAATCCCTTTTGGGTATGGCACCTCAAGATAGGCAAATAACGTGAGGTAAAAGTGGTAGATAGGATAAATAGGTCGCGGAACAAATAAATTGTAGCAAGATATTTTTGTATTTTTGGTTTAATAGATCTAAAAATAAATGATAGGAAAATAGATTGCAAAGGTAAATATGATGAAAAGAGACCCGAGGGTCGTTGGTTTCACTAGTGGCTTCTCGAGAAAAATAGCACACAATGGAAAAACAATTACTGTTGGGCAATTGATAGAACTTCAAATAATCATGACGATATCCAGGCAATGATCATCATATAGGCATCGCGTCCAAGATTAGTAGACCGACTCCTGCCTGCATCTACTACTATTACTCCACACGTCGACCGCTATCCAACATGCATCTAGTGTATTAAATTCATGGAGAAACAGAGTAATGCAATAAGAACGATGCCATGATGTAGAAAAGATCTATTTATGTAGAAATAGACCCCATCTTGTTATCCTTAATAGCAATGATACATACGTGTCGTTTCCCTTTCTGTCACTAGGATCAAGCACCGTAAGATCAAACCCATCACAAAGGACCTCTTCCCATTGCAAGATAAATAGATCAAGTTGGCCAAACAAAACCCAAATATAGGAGAAGAAATACGAGGCTATAATCAATCATGCATATAAGAGATCAAAGAAGACTCAAATAACTTTCATGGATAAAAACATAGATCTGACCATAAATTCAAAGTTCATCGGATCCCAACAAACACACCGCAAAAAGACATACATCATAGGGATCTCCAAGAAACCATTGTATTGATAATCAAGAGAGAGAGGAAGCCATCTAGCTACTAACTACGGACCCGTAGGTCTACAAAGAACTACTCATCCATCATCGGAGAGGCACCAATGGAGATGATGAACCTCTCTAAGATGGTGTCGAGATTGGAGCTGGTGTTTCTGGACTCTGCGGCAGTTGGAATTGATTTTTGTTGACTCCCCTAGGGTTTCTGGAATATTGGGGTATTTGTAGAGCAAAGAGGCGGTTCATGGGGCACCCGAGGTGGTCACAACCCACCTGGGCGCGCCTGGGCCTCTAGGTGCGCCATGGTGGGTTGTGCTCCCCTCAGAGCACCCCCAGGTGCTTTCCTGGCCCACTGGATGTCCTCTGACCCAAAAAAATCCTCAAAAAGTTTCACTGCATTTGGACTTCCTTTGGTATTGATTTCCTGTGATGTAAAAACATGCAGAAAACAACAACTAGCACTGGGCACTATGTTAATAGGTTAGTACCAAAAAATGATAAATGACTATAAAATTATGGTAAAACATCCAGGAATGATAATATAACAGCATGGAACAATCAAAAATTGTGTATATGTTGGAGACATATCAGCATCCCCAAGCTTAATTCCTGCTCATCCTCGAGTATGTAATTGATAAAAACAAAATTTTTGATGTGGAATGGTGCCTAACATGTTCATCACATTTCTTTTCTTTATAGCATGGACATTTGGACTTTTATATGATTCAAAGCAATAGTCTAGTTTCAACATGAAGACTTTATTACTCAAGCATACCAACAAGCAACCATGTCTTTCAAAATATCAACACTAAAGAAAGTTATCCCTAGCCCATCACTACAAAAAAAAGACACATCCGTGACATTTTGGGCCGAACGAATTTTTTTCTATCATACATATGACCCTTCTATGACGATAATTGTGACAAAACCCGGTATCATCATAGATGTGGTGGGTTCCTACTTCTATGACAAAAAATCATGACAGAAAATGGGCTTTTCGTCCTGGGCGGGCCGGAGACGCAGCTGCATGACATTCTTTGGGCCATCGATGACGGAAAAAATCGTGGTAGAAGCGAGGGGGAGGAAAATTTTGGGGAGTTGCCGGTTACGATGGGAGGTCTGGGGACGAGCGATGCGCGTTTCTCACGTACACGTACGCGCGTGTGTGCGAGGCATTGGCTCTAACTGAACCCGAGCGAGGCGTTGGGATCTAACTGAACCCGAGCGATTGCACTGCAGGCTACGCGTTACTGAACCCGAGCGATCGATCGATGGCTGTTAACTGAACGCGATGGAGCGATTCCTTCGCTACTGCTGCTAACTGAAGCCGATCGATTGGATGAATAGTGA
>NC_041393.1:575050866-575084932 GCF_002162155.2 Triticum dicoccoides
AGTGAGCGGTGGTGTTGCCTCTAGATGAACAGGACCCAGCGGTGTGGAGGGCTGGATGAACAGTAGATGGTGGAGGGGTGGCCGTGGAGGGGTGGTTGAACAGGACCCCGTGGTGTGGTAGAGGGCTGGATGAACAGTAGACGGTAGAGGGGTGCTCGTGGAGGGGTGGTTGAACAGTAGCCGGTGGAGTAGCACACGGTGGAGGCTGGATGAACATGAGCCCGTGGAGGCTGCAGGAGGTCGACGGTAGCCCGTGGAGGCTGGAGGAGGTCGACGGTGGAGATGAACAGAATCCCGTGGAGTCCCGTTTTGTGGTACGCCACAACCCTCCCGATGAACAGGACCCCTGTTTCGACCGTAGCGCTCCAACACAATTCTGTTTCTTCCGTTTTGCGGTACGCCACACCGCTCCTAATCAACAGGACCCCCGTTTCGACAGTAGGAGGTCCGTTTCCTCCGTTTTGCGGTACGCCACACCCCTCCCAATCAACAGGACCCCTGTTTCGACCGTAGGAGGTCCATTTCCTCCGTTTTGCAGTACGCCACACCCCTCCCGATCAACAGGACCCCGTTCCGAACGTGGCCGGTCGAACACAAGGCCGTTTCCTCTATGTACGCCAGGCCTCATTTCCATCACCTGTTTCGTCCAAGCCCTCCCGGTGAACACGTTCACACATTCCATTCTGACCCAGCCGGTTGGCTCCCCATGAACACGACGACGACGTTGTTTCTCCGTTCCGACCCAGCCATGTACGTATGCGCGAATAGGCGTTCAAGACCCTGCCCGTATGTACGTACGTGGCCGTATTTTCTTTCTTGCACCGTCGCCGCTGTACGTACGTGTACATGCTACGTGCGCGCCTCTACTACGGCACATGCACGCCTCTACATCGACCAGTATGTATGTACATGTTCGCGACCAGAATGACAATGCTACTACGCTTCGACCAGGTGGGTCCCGACTGTCAGGCACTTCCTTGCCTGCGAAGATGTAGCTAGTGGGTCCCAGCAGTCAAGGGGGCGAATCATTTTTTTGCCCGGACGCACTTCCTTGCGTGCGAAGATGTAGATGGTGGGTCCCAGCAGTCAGGGGGGCAAATCATTTTTTTCCCGGATGCACTTGCATGCGAAGATGTAGCTGGTGGGTCCCAGCAGTCAGGGGGAAACTTTTTTCGCGAAATACAGTGGCCCGTCCGGTAGGTCCCCGCTGTTAGGTGGAGGAATCATTATTTTCCGCGTAATAAGGAGGCACTTCCTTGCTGCGGCCGTGGACCCTGCTGTCAGCCTTTCCACGTACAGTCCACGTCCGGTGGAAGTCGTTCCTTGACCATGTTGACCACGCCACGCCGAGAGCACCACGATGGTGGACGACGGTGAGGCCTAGGAAGGGGACAACTCGGAGCCGGGGAAGATGCAGCAGTGGATGCCCACGCGAAGAGGAGTACGAGGGTTCACTGGTTCGGCTGCGGTGTGAGGCTGCTGTCGCGGCAGAATAACAAGGGGTGTGGGTGAGTAGAGGGATGGCCTAGCCAGCGGTGGGAGTAGTAGGGGGCGGTGAGGCCTCCGTGGCATCAGAGCCGGCCACGGGAGGCAGGAGCACGCGACACGATCGATGCTGGTTTGGCGGCTGGAGCAAGAAGACCAGAGGTTGAAGAAGCACTACAGCCGTTGGATGAACATCGTATGATAACAGGAGCTAGAATCGTTCATATTGACTAAGTTGACAAAGCCCTCCATCCCCGTCAACTTGGTAGGCCCACAAGTTAGCCTCCCAGTATGCTGGGTTCCAGCTGGCAGGGGAGTATTCATTTTTGTGTGCATAATAAGGAGGCACTTCATTGCATGCAAAGATAGCTAGTGGGTCTGACAAGTCAGCGGGGGGCACGTTTTTTTCGCGAAATACAGAGGCCCTTCCGGTGGGTCCCAGATGTCAGGTGGAGGAATCATTATTTTGCGCGTAATAAGGAGGCATTTCCTTGTGTGCGACCGTGGACCCAGCTGTCAGCCTCTCCACGCACAGTCCACTTCCGATGGTGTCGTTCGTTGACCACGTTGACCACGCCGCGCCGAGCGCATCCAAGGTGGCGGACGACGGCGAGGCCCCGGACAACAACGAGGCGGAGATGGGAAGACACGGGAGTAGAGTCGCAGACGGAGAAGTGTATGAGGGTTAACTAGTTCTAGTGCGGTGTGGTTCGGCAGTCGGTGGAGAAGAACATGAGGTGTGGAGGGGTGGAGGGATGGCCTGGCCAACGGTGGAGTAGCGCTTCATAGCGAAGCATGCTAAGCAGAGCTGCTAGCAGCAGGAGACAGGAGGTGGTCCCGGCGGCGCTGGAGGAAGAAGATGGGAGATTGAAGATGGATGCCGGTCGTTGGATGTAAATCCAACGGCTAACATGTCAGAATCATTCGTTGACTAAATTGACAACGACTTGCGTTGGCTTCGATCTATTGGCCCACATTTCAGCCTCCAAAAATGCGGCACGTATTCAACCCATCTTTTCAGAATTTACAGTCTTTTGTTTTGCGCGGTAGAATTTACAGTCAATTTGATATTTTTTTAATTACAGCCATTAGCTGGGCTGGTGAACAATTAATGTAGCGTCCATGCGGCCCATTTATTTTATTTCCTAAAAAATTACAGGCCATTTGCACTTTATCTAGATACACGATTTTGCTGGGCTGATTCTAATTATAATGTTGGGTTGGGCCAGCAATGTTATCAAAAAATAAAAAAGGGCTGAGCATTTTGTTATAAATATATTTAAATAATAAGTGATATTATTACATTTGTCCTTAAATCTTACCAAGCTTTTGTACACAATCACTAGGATTTTCGTGCCAAAACAATCCAGGATTTTATTTGTTAAGAAATTTTTTTTATAAGTTAATAAGATGTGGGATATAGTTTTCTTACATATGTAAGTATGTGTTAAATATATGATGACAATAAAAATAATATATAATAACATATAAAATAATTTAAATATATATAATATAGTTAGAAGGGAAACATAAGTTATACCTGGCGTTCCTATTCTTATGTAGAAAAATAGAATGGACCTCTGCGTTTTCTTCAAAAAATACATAAATTGGGCTGCCAAAAATAAAACCTCGGATGGGAGGTCCATAGGCCGGTCGATACATGACGGCCCTAAGAAAATACAAACAGGCCCTCCCATCCGAGGTCGTGGGCTGCGCATGTTAAAAATGAAAGCCTAGACGGGGCAGCCCAAAACCACGTCCAACACTTGCCAAAACTTCGTCCCTCGTTTTCTCTGTGTTTCACAGACTTGACATTGTGTGGGCATTTTGACTATGCATCATATGAAGATGTGCTATGCATGAATGTTGATCAGCATGATGTTAACTGGCTGGTAGTTTCATTTTCGACCATGAATAAAACTTCCAACATGATGTCAACCCTGTTTGAAAAGGCCGTGTTAATATAAATGCTCTGCCTATGAAAGTTGCAGTTTCTTATCTGAAACTGAACTTGCAGTTTCTTATCTGAAACTGAAACTTGCAGTTTCTTCTCGTCTGCACTTTTATACTCCTATGAAACTACATTTTTTAAGTGCTAAAAATAGATCTCTAGAATCCATAAAATTCTTCATATGCTCAATACTGCAAATCTGAAATTCAAAAGGCATTCATATCTGAAAGTACTCTCAAAATACACAACACAAAACACAATTCACAACCTGCAAATACTGACAACCCTAAGCTCCTCCTGACAATTCACAACCTGCCCGACTATTGGGCTGGGGGGTGGGGGGCAGCCCCCTCCTATTCCTCGGCGGCAGACAGCCGCCCCGTGAGACGATGTGAACGGCGAGGGAGACGATGGCGGGGAAGCGTCGTCGCGCCAACTGCTTTTCTCCTCTTGCAGTTGGGTTCGGTCGACGAAGACTCCACCAGCTCGCTCTGGCAGGACAGCCTCACGAACGGCACCATGTAGATGCTCAATCCTTAAATCTCTGGTGGATGCTCCATCTTGGATTGATACTCCCACCACCGCCCCCTCACGACCGGATTCGGTGAATCTATTTGCTCCATGGCCCAGAGGAGCAGCTCTATGTACTCCGGCGCGACTCCCTCCGGGAGTAGCGCCTCCTTTTCGCTCTGTTGCAAATATTTGTCCATGGATGTCGCCGTCACCGCTAGTTGGTCCTTATTGTCAAACCAAGACTGTATCTCCAACATCCTAGCTAGCTTCACAGTGTCGCCGTCTGTGATCCTCACATATCGATTGTATTCCTCCATCGATCTACTTCTCCACAACACCTTCACTCGCTGGCGGTGGTTTTGAATGGAAGAGGAGAGGAGCAGCGCTGGTTTTGGATTAGAATGGGAGAGGAGCGACACTGGTTTTGGAGTGAAACAGGAGAGCAGGGGCGGTGGTTTTGAAATGGAAGAGGAGAGGAGCGGCGCTAGATTTAGATTGGAACAGGAGAGGAGCGGCGGTGGTTTAAGAGGAGAAGAGCGGAAGAGCGGCGCTGGTCTTGGAAGTAATTTTTTTGTTGTTTTGCTTATTTTGGGTCAAAGTTTGACCACGTACTATATGTGACAAGCAAAATGTGAATGCATGTCACCAAAAATTGTATCGTTTGGTTCGTATCTGAATGTACTTTCAAATTATATTATTTTTGCAACATATAACATATATTTTATGTGCGAAAATCATGGTCAATTATGACCCAGAATAAAAGGGAGACTAGTTAATGTGGGGTCGCTTTCTTAATTGAAGGGTAAATTGATTTTGATTTTGATCCAGTCACAGCATGCCGGCCCTCTCGCCCAATCCTAAATCGCTGCCGCACGCTCCTCTCCCTCTTCTCCATTGCAAAACCACCTCCTCTCCTCTCCATCATCTCCATTCCAAAACCACTGTCTCGCCTCTCCCTCTTCTGATCTTATCCATTGCAAAACCACCTCCTCTCCTCTCCATCATCTCCATTCCAAAACCACCTCCTCTCCTCTCCATCATCTCCATTCCAAAACCACCGTCTCGCGTCTCCCTCTTCTGATCTTCTCTCCATTGCAAAACCACCTCCTCTCCTCTCCATCATCTCCATTCCAAAACCACCTCCTCTCCTCTCCTCTTTTCTATTGCAAGACCACCGTCTCTCCTCCCATATTCCAAAGCTAGCACTGGACCACTCAGAACGACATCTATGGAGAGGATGCAGCAGCGAATCAGGCAGATCGCCGGCGGCGACCAGGCAAAGTTAGCCAGGTTCAAGGAGATCCTTAGTTGGTTTGACAATGAGTGGGAGATTTCGAGGACGGTGCGGGCCATGTGGCAATGTATGCGAAAGAGCGAGACGACGGTGATGAGGGCGGCGACGTACATGTACTCCTCGGCGCCAGTCACGCCGCAGTCCTCCGAGTTCATCGAGTATCTCCTATGGGTGATGGAGCAGACAGATTCGCCCGAGGCGACAGTCAGGCGGAGGTGGTGGGCGTACAGGTCGAAGGTCGAGCACCCAGAGGATAACGAATTGATCGAGTATGGTGTGCCGTTCGTGAGGGTGCAGAGCCAGCCGGAGCCACATGAGTATTCGTTCTCCCACCGCAAGAGGAGGCCGGATGGCGCGATGTCGCTTCCCCGCCGTTCTCCACGGTTCCCTCGACGCTTGCCTCATTTCAACGGCGGCGATAGGGTTTAAGGTAAGCTTCACACTAACCCAATCTTCCACCTGCTCATGCTTACAATCAGTGTGACAGCTAATGAAAATCATGCTTACAATCAGTCTCCGAGTACTACGCCAATCACCCTAAAATAGCTCTGGACCTTTGGGTCAAAGTTGTGACACAGTGTACAAATAAAGAAAAATAGATTGGTGCTTCTTTCAGAAAAGAGTACTCCCTAGAAAACTGCCAATATAAGCTACTAGTATTTGGTTAGAGGATTTGCTGCCGAGAAAGATCCGTCCACAGAGAGCGCCACACATCCCACTGGTGGTGGTGGATGCCAATGCGTGCATGCAACATGGTTGGTGTCAGTAATTTTTATTTGGCACACCTCGCACTCTGCATATATGCCGGTTCCATACATACATTTGTGTAGTTCCACCAAAATGCTGTTGAATAACCTTGTTTGCACAGATAATGAAAAAGCGTGATTACATTATAGTGGCACTAGTTGATGAAACACACAAAATAAATAGAAGAAAATATTGCGATAGTATCATAGTATGCCATGCTGCGAGGGCGAGATGGGCCCTGCGACGCCTCATACGGTACGCCTCATACTGGACATCGTCCCAAGTCTCCCAGATACACCTTCTGCCAGTGATGAACATCAATGTACATCAGTAGTACAAGGAGGCGCCTTGAGACATTCAAATCTCTATTTTTGTACATATCAACTAAAATTAAGCACCCCAGTTTGCAGAAACGCTTAGACATTAACAATGGGACTAGTTGATAAAACATACTTTAACAAAGAGAAGCACTTTCTTTATCTACATTGGAAATGAAATGATAGAGATGACACTCGCTCTATTTTAACTGTATTACTACTTCATTTTATCTGTGACACTAGGGTCGAGCAGGTGGCAAACAAGGTGTACCATGCGTCGCAAGGATGGAGGCCGGGGGTGCTTAGACTGGGATGCTGAAGCTGGCTCTTTCAGTCACCAACATGGATGATTCAATTCATGGGACCTTTTGGTGCAGTTCACCTAAAATGAAGCAATGTCCCATGAGCTACCAGCTTCTTCTTCATTTTTTTAAGAAAAGGGCTCCAGCCCCGGTTCCATTTCCATCAGAAAACGAAACCCACAGAGCTTCTTCTTCATTAATTGCAATAAAATTGAGCAACATCAAGGTTGGTTGTGAAGCTCCTGGAATGCTCAACTATAATTTGGATATCATTTGTGCAGTTCAACTAAGATCGAGCGTGTAATGTATATCTCTGTTTGCACAAAAAAGGTGGAAAGGAGGCTGACTAACATGTGATGAAACATGCATCAAATGAAAAGAAGCATGTTCCTTATCTGAATGGCAATCCTACAAGGACAGTAGCAATTTCTAAAGCAGTGGCATTGCTAGATATTAGTGTGGGCATTAGGATTAACTATGACAACCGTTAAATACGACATTACTTTGGGCACGGGAGATTAGGCGGACCAGGACAGTTGCATTTCTAACGAAAAGAACCAACTTAACTTAATGGGAAATTTTAGCAAGACATGTAAAGAAGTGCCATTGATTCATGTTACCGGAGGCATTACATTGAAAACAACATTGGTTTAATGTGTCCTTAATTTTAACAGTGCGACTGCAGCATTTTACCAGTGGCATTACATAAGAGTGGCTCGGGGCAACAAACATCAGAACATGATATCTGGGTTGGTCCCATTTTTGTTCGGTATAGCCACCTTATACTGTGTGAGGCTAACAAATCTAGTGCTGGACTTTATTGACTTGTCCCCCAGTCCCCACTTTCTTTCCTTTTTCAACCAATAGATCGGGTTTATATTGAGTTTGTACTGCGTTTCCCTTTATTTCCCTATTAGACCTAGAGACCAGTTGGATAGCCAGTCTTTGCTACTTTTCGCCCCCATTATTTCCTCTTTCGACCAAGTCCTAGATTCAGGTAACAAATCCTCCCCCACCCCACCCCCTTTCTTCCTTGTTTGAACCAAGTAGTACTAGATTCGAGTGCATGAACTAGTTTTACCTCTTAAACGTAAAAAAACAGGTGGTTTTCGAACAGCCGATCGATCCTATCTACGAGGGGGCCTGAGAAATAGTAAAAGTTACAAATGCAGCGACCTCAGGAGCTCGGGAAGTAGAGCAAGGCCGGTTTCGAAGGAAGTTATACCTGATGGTCGCCGGGATGTCGCTAGGTGGGAGGCGGGAGGCCGGATCTGCCCACACTACGACATCGAGGAAGAAGGGGTCAGAGGCCCTCCCTCGCCAGCGGTGCTTGGGAGAGAACGGCAAGGCAAGCTGATTGGGACGCGCCCAGCAGTGGGTAAGAGCCGTCGCCGAGGACGACCGCGTGAATGTTGCACCTTCTCATCTTCCCCGGTGGAGAGGATCCGGCTGGATCTGTGACCAGCGATGAGCATAGAGAGAGAGAGAGTGTGGCCACCGATGTCGTGTTTAGATCTGGAGAGGCCGATACAGTGTGAAGAGAGCAACACTAGCAAGCAAGCACGGAGGCTCCTGCCTATAATAGTGGAGTAGTACTTAGTTTTCTTTTGTCTACCAGAGCGGGCTTGACCTCGTCAATGACTGTCGAGAAGTCTTCATGCACGTGTCCCGGAGGCGCAGTTGTCGTCATTTTGATCTGAAGCGCCATATTATAACATATAACACGAAAAAATGCCACATGACAAGAAATCATAACCTCACTACCCAAAGGAGACAACATGAATCCCGATGGACAAAGTAGATGAGGAACAAAGCTCAAATTAAAGATAAACTCGTAGAAAAGGGGTCCATTGATAGATGTCCTAATTAACATAGCCGGCTTGACTTAGATGGCAGCCGAGTAGTCACTGTTCGTGCATGTGCCTCCAATGACTAGCCCAACTCAGTTGTCGCTGTTTAACCCTCGCAATGATCAGAAGCACATGACACATAATTTTGCGAGATGACAAGAAACCTTTTTTTAGATTTCTCACCACAACTACAGCCATGTACAACACAGCCTGCACGATATGTAGACGATAGCCAATCCAGCCATGTCTGTTGGAGTCTGGTCACATGCATGGACGAACTGATCTTCCGTGTCTTGCAGGGATCGTCCAGGCACCAACGTAGTACAACACTTCTCTAGTACTACCGCTCGTCTCCCTCTTCTATTAAGTCACCCGACTTGCAGGGCCGAGGAGTGTGCCTATGGTCGGTTCTCAATTGTCGTCCCACATGTGTGTGCGAACGCAATATGACACGCGTTCCATTCGGAGAGCAGCGTGCCAGACCGCCCGACCATCTGGGGTGCGACGCGAACGCGACGGGCGTGCTGTATACTCCGTACATGTGTACCGCCGTTTTCTAGACGCTTTGTTCCATGGCGCGGGTGCAATCCATGATTACAAAATTAGTATTTGTATACTATTTAAAAGTCGAGGGCGGGGCTTTTCCTGCCCGATAGGCAGCGGGACAGTTCCGCCTAGTCGGTTCGATAGAGACGCGAGAAGATGAGGGAGTAGGCTGCTGCAAACGTAGGACTGTGTCATTTGACAGCGAGTTACTGCTGGACAGGTGGGCCCCCGTGATTTGACTTGCCATTATCATTTTAACTGCAGCGTTACGACCGACGTGAGTCTCCTGATTCCTGACCACCTCCATACAGGTGCCTCTCCCAATGCTCTACCATGTAGTAGAGGCTGGCTCTTACATGAGAGCCCACTTCTCCACTTTTTCCTTGCCTCTCTTTCCTCCACATATGCAAAAATTCCATGTAAAGCGCACTATTGTGCTTACTTGCTCCTACAGGTGCTTAAGCTTGCCACATAGGCATAAAGTCTGATGTGGCAAGTTAATCAAGAAGAGAGAGACTAGTTTGGTGACCCAAGGAAGAAACTGTGCTAAGCACGTGTACCTAGGTGAAAAGACAATTTTGAGTCTATAGCTAATTAAATGAAGCAAACTTAGCAACACCATTTCATTCGAAGAGGTCACTCCTTGGCAAATGCAATAAATACTAGTACTCCCTGTGTCCCATTATATAAGAACGTTTTTGACACTACACTAGCTAGTATAAAAAACGTTCTTATATTATGTGACGGAGGGAGTACGAAGAAAAAGATAGAGAGGAGTAAAAAAATACACTTATAGCCAACCTTATAGCCAACCTTGTTGTAGTATGAGTGACTAAGTGATGACTATGTATGACACGCCAACATCCGATAGCCTAACGCACTGTGTTAAATCTCCAAGGGAGCAACCACGCAAGCGACGCGACGGTCGTGGTAGGCGCGACCATGATACGGGCTGCTGGCAGCCCTTGGATCTGAGATCAAACGGTCACATGCTAAGTTGCTAAAAATTTGCAGAATAACCCTCCAGGATAGGATATTCACCCATAGGTCTAGAATCACGCCATGCAACTGTTCGATCTCTGATCCAAGGGCTCTAGGAAGCCCGTATCATGGGAGAATGGAAAGCCACTACCCTGCCATTCGCACGCTGGCAGTTCGCTCCTACTCGTCCCCGCACGTCCTTTAATACTACGGCGATTCGCTCCTAGTCGCCCCGTCCATTCACATTAGTACATTACGGTAGTTCCACTAATCCTAACCCTCCTCCCAAATCCATGGCATCCCAAATCTCCCCGATCAGCGGTGAGTACAAGGTTAGAACCATCACCGACGATGAGTTCGACGTCATCTACACCCGTTCTTCCGCGACGGTGAAAGGATGCCTTTCTCTCTTCAGACGCATGTTCGAAGACTCAGATGATGAGTGGGTCACTGGGCTAGATGTTGAGTACACCACAGTCGTGGGACGAGAGAAGGATCTAAAGGACGAAGAGAGGAAGAAGCCCGCCGTGATCCAGGTTTGTGTGCATGACTTATGCTTGGTCTACCACATATGCCATGCCGACGTTGAGTGCCATGATTTTAAGGACTTCCTCGAGAGCAACCTAGTCAAATTCGTTACTATAGACTTTGGTAACGACAAAGAAGTCCTGCGCCGGATAGGCCTTGTTGTATGCAACACCTTCGACCTCCAAAAGAATCAGCTGGTGTCCTCTCATCAGCCTTCAATGCTGACCCTGGCAGGAGCCATGGTTCATCCTTCGTACAGTAAACTGGAGAAACCTCCATACACGTTTCATCGTCATGCATGGCAGCGGAATGTACGAGATATAGACCACATCCAGTACGCTGCAATGGATGGCTACCTTTGTTTCAATATCTACAAGGGTTGGATGAAGAGCAACAACCAAGTTGGCGGTTCAAGCAAAGAAGTATCTGCCAAGAGGAAGAGGGACAGGGACGAAGTCGAGGACGTGGACGAGAACTCCGAGTAAGGTGGCAGTGTCATTGCTCATGGTGGTTCTAATGTAGTGTCTACCAGAATAGTTGCGAAGTTTAATTTCAGGTATGCTTATTTTAATTTGAGGGGTGTGTTGTGCTGAGCCCCCAGCAGAACTATGTTATGTTTCTTCTTGTTACTTTAACTCTTCAGTAAGTACATACTATTATTTCTTACATTTCATCTTTTAGTTGGTATAGTACTACCACTCATTTCTTCACATTATATACGTACAATATATATGGCCAACATCATATAGCCAGCAGTTTAGTTGTCAAAGAATTTCAGGGTGCTTAGTTTTGTCAAAGAATTCCAGGGTGCTTAGTTTTATTTGAGGGGTGGGTTGTGCTGGACACCATTATTGTGACTAGCCTTTTTAATAGTACTATATGCATAATTTGGCGATGAGCGCTCTCTATATGTACCACCTTTTTTTTATTTCAAGTTTTGCTCCATGGCGCAATCCATCGATACTACTGTTGTACAAAAGTATACATTTTTTAAAAGGCTAGAGGGCAGGGCAGTCTAGCTTGGTCGATTTCATGAGAGGCGAGGGCCTTTGTGATTTGACGGCTCATTACTGCTGGAAGGCGGGGCCTTGTGATTTGACTGCTTGTATAAATGCACCGACGACCTGATCGAGGAGGAGCAAAGAACCGTGCGGTATACTCAAGTTTTCCACTGGAGTAGTACTGCGACGGAGGAGCACGAAACACGGCAGCCCAGTGCCATATGGCGATAAAAAATGATCTATTTTGCTAGTCATCTCATTGTTAGCATTGTTCTATTCATTCCCTCAAAAAACAAAAACCATTGTTCTATTCATGCCTCGCAGAGAACGTGACACGTGCGGCGAAACACCCGAAGCAAAAGATGAAACACACCAGCAAAAGAAGAAGGAAGATTATCACCCCAAATGATCTAATTCGCAGCGGAGTCGTAACTGCTTCTTCATCGCCTCCACGACCTCCATCTCCTTGCGCGTCTCCTCCGCCATCTTCTTCATTCTGTCCATGACGCGGGATTTCCCGACGCGAGCCTTCATCATCTGTTCCACGGCCGCATTATGTACCTTGACAGCAGTTGGGTGCTCGATGCGGAGCTTCGCCAGCTCCTCCTTCTGTTCCATGACGAGGGCCTACAACATCTTCATCGAGGAACTAATGTTCTCATGCAGCTTCTTCCAGCCGGCGTTCTTCTCCTTGAACAGGTCGATCTCGTGGCAGAGCTTCGCCTTATCCTCCTGAAGTCGCAGGATTTTGCTGGTCGCCTTCTTCTCCGAGGCAATGCTCTTCTTCAGCAGCATCACCAAGCCGGCGGTCAACTCCCCCTGCTGATTGAGTTCAGCGGGCATGTCGTCGAGGCTCTCCTTCAGCAAGTCCATCAAGCCTTGGATGAACTCCTTCTGCTTATTGAGGTGCTTATTGAGCTGATCGGGCATGCCGTCGAGGGATAACGACTCCAGCTCTACCGGCTCAGCATGTTCGCCTCCATGGCTAGGGCGCTCCTGGGAGCCATTGCCTCCCCGTGAGAGATCTTTCGAGGTCTCTGCGTGGCGGTGAGCCCTCTTTTTTTCCGTAGCCTTGGTTGCCGCTCCCTTGTTACGAGTAGTTCTCGACCTAGAGCTCTGCTCACCGGCCTTGGCAACGACGGACGAAGAAGAAGCACTTATGAGGAGGAAAGGTAGAGTAATTTTCGGTTAGGTAGTTCCCCTTTTTATAACCTAAGTACTAGCACTAGTAGTACTAATACCTGCATAGTGGGAACACGTTCAGGTTTGGTACGTACTAGTAGGTGTGAGCAGGCTTTCAAATGTGATGGGAACAAGGTAAAGATTAATTGATGGTTTTGGTTTCGAGGCCCGAAACGGCTCCCGATGAGTTTAGCGGAACATAAATTTCAAGTACTACACTTCTCAAATGCGTAAATATTATGTTACTATCAAAAATTGGCACAAAATACGAAGGATACCAATGGAAGTACTACTAGCAACCCACGATTTAACTACTCGCATGCGCGCAGTGGAGTAATAATGTCTTTCTTCCGCCCTCACGTCCACTCAATTTTCATGCACTGTATTAATTGACCATCAATGAAGTGAACGGCTTTACACATCTCAAATTATCACATGGGGTGGATCTTGGTACGAAATTGCGTCCGCCCGTGTACCCGCGTGTGCGTGCGAGGGAATGAGTGCGTGCGTGGCGTGCATGCACATCTTCGCTTCGTGCATGTACCGCCAGTATGGCTCAGGGAGGACGAGTACATTCTTCTGGAACCAGCAGCACATCACTGTGATCAATCCACGCAAGGAGGTCGCGACAACGCCTCCACATGTGCCACGTGGCTTCATGAACTTTAAGAGAGACACTGTGTAGCGTGCCATTGGTATTCTAATTTACGTGTTTTGCACATACTCGAAGTACTAGTAAGGTACACGTGCATTGCACGCATCAGATTTTGCAACCAAATTATGAATAAATACCACACTATAGCATGTAAGCTCTGAGTCATATATGCGTGATGTAGCCCTTCGTTTAATTCTTATAGTTCATCCCATTCAAAATCAATTAGTTTTTATAAGAAAGCTAAGAACGCGTGAATAGGAAAAACATGGGATTATAGTGGAATGTCGTCTTGAATCCTACAGGATTGTACGAGTGTTTGATTGTACATAGAAAAAACGCAGAACTCTTTCAAAGAGGTTTGAGTGGATGGGATGTTTCCTATGAAATCTAGTGCAAATGAATCATATGGAAAAATTCCTATGGTTTACAATCCTACGAATCAAACAACCAAGATAGGAAAAAATCCTATTGATTAGAACCCTCCAAAATTCCTTTGAGAATCCTTTGAATCAAAGAAGCCCTTAATCTATTTTATGATTCATGGAATTGTGCGTTGTAAAGCATAAAGTAAAAAACAAATAATGGCAACTAGAAAAAAAGTTTGGGCAGTTATGATACAGAAGATTCTAGAACAAAAGATAACCACTGTTATTTTGAGGTTTGTGCATTATGCTTAAGTTCAACCATGGAGTCTTCTAGATTGTACATGTGGTAAAATCTGGTGGGGGGCTAGAAGATGGTGCGAGGGGCCGAGTGGAGGGAGACTATGAAGGAATGCACAAGTGCGAGATCAATATTTAGAGAGAGGGGGCGAACACGTGCGCTGTTGCACGCAGTGGCGGAGCATTGAAAAATAAATGAGCTAGGGGGGCCAAGCATTGCTAATCCTTTACGAGGAGGGTCAATTCATGAAATTAAACCTTTTTTAGCAGCAATTGTCTAATGATCACATTCATATTAGCCTCGATATATAGTGATGTCAGGGGGGGGGCAGGGCCCTTACTGCCCCCTGTCTTTGCCATTGTGCACGCGTCTGAGAGATGAAGCGGAAGGCATGGATGATGAGAGGGGGACGTTGGATATATAATTAATGTGGGTGTATTAGCTATTTATGTTAATCCTATATAGAGAGGTATAGATTGATCGATGTGGACGTGGGAAAGAGGGTGAGACCTCACTGGATATATCGATTGATCGGTTTGTGTGGAAAACTATGAAAGACCTAGCTATATACACACATACATAGAGGAACATCGATCATTGCGCATGCATGCGTGAGAGATAAAGAATGCCCGGTATGATGGAGAGGGGGATGTGTGTGGGTGTGTGCCTTCATGAGAGACCGACCTGAAGAAAAAGATTGCATGCGTGCGATAGATAATGCCGACTGGTAGTGTGTGTGCATGCATGCACGAGAGAAAGTTAGTGGTACAATTATAAAGAGAAGACTATTGTGTGGGTGTAAAAGAATAGGTGAGGTCATAATCAATGTAAAGTTGAATTCAAATATTTGAATAAGAGATCCTGATGTTTGAAACCCATGCATGCATGAATATAACGGAGATCTGCGCGGTGTGGTTTGGAAACGAGCATGTTGTAATGTATACACATTGAACAAGGTTAGACTGATTTGAATTTGAGATGGCAGACATCATTTGCCCACGTCGCATCCGTGCATGGACACACTATTCTAATTGGAGATGATGGGCGGCTTTTGCATCACATATCTATATCTATACCCCTATATATATACACACTATATTATATATATTTTTATATTGTGTGCAGGTAACTTTAACTTTGAAAGATGGTCGTTGGATGAGGCGAATCCGATGGTCCAAAGATGGCAAATTTGAGCACTATTGGCCGTTGGATATCATCTAGATTCCACCAGATTTTGCCACATGTATAATCTAGAAGACTCCATGGTTGAACTTAAGCATAATGCACAAACATCAAAACACAAGCACTTCTTATTTGTTCTAGAATCTTCCGTATCAGAATTGCCCAAATGTTTTTCTACATGATTTGCCATTATTTGTTTTTACTTTATGTCTTACAACGCACAATTCCATGAATCTTAAAATAGATTGGCTTTCTTATAAAAACTAGATGATTTTGAATGAAATGAACTATAAGAATTAAACGAACATCTACATCATGCATATATGACTCAAAGGTTGCATGCTATAATGTGGTATTTATTCATAATTTGGTTGCCAAATCTCATGCATGCAATGCACATGTACCTTACTCTAGTCTAAATGGTGTTTGTGTGTGTGTTGTGCGTGTTGAGGTGCAAATTGTCTTTTTTTGGGGTACCCGTTAAGCTTGTTCTTCCGAAATTTCAAGCCGCGCCTTGTTATGCCAAAAATTGAAGCTAGCGTCTCTATCTATCGTGCTGCGAAACTCCCGCCTCTTCAACCCGCGCCTTGTTAGCCCAAAATATTTAAGATATATCTTTGTCTCGTTGTGCTCCGACAACTCTCTCCATCTCAACCCGCACCTTGCTATTCCGAAATTACAACACGCGCGAAAACTCCCACCTCCTGTGAAATCCCCACACGCGAAATGCCCGTGGTATCCCTGAACCGAAAGAACCGCCTCAAATCGGTGGGGGGGGGGTACTTTTGTAAATTACCCCACATTTCGGAAAAGCGCGTCTCTAAGCCATGGTTCCCCACTGCCATCCCATCCGCCCACCCATTCGTACACTGAGGCCGCGAAAACCCACGACGAAACCCCACACACTGCTCCGTCCGCCACCCAGCCGGAGCCTCTTTCCTGACGATGTCGTCCACAACAACACCTCGACGTCCCTCATCCACCGTACCGAATGAGGATCCGTCATTGATCTCATCGTTCCGCCGGTTCAGCCACCCCGTCCTCCACCTCCAAGGAGCTGCCCCGATGTTCCCCTCGTCTTTCACGCCACCTCCATTCCCACACCGTCGTCTTCACCTGCACCACCGGAAGAACATCATCATCACCGTTTCCTGGGATGAAGTTGTGGCCTAATCGGCGCCACCAAAGAGGTTGTACACTAATCGCCGCATTTTCTTCTTGATTCGATCTCATGGTGCTACCGGCGCTCGGTCCCGAGATGACACGCCGCGACTCCATCCACGGCGGCATCGCCGGCCACTTTCTCCACAGCGTCGCTCCCTCGGTAGCGACATCCACATCAGTTGGAGCTGCTGCTGCTTTAGCTCTCGCTCGCGCTGCTGCTTTGCTCTTGCTCTCGGTCCCCTGCCTGGTCTGCTCTTGCTATTGCTCTTGCTCGCGCTGCTGCTCTCGCTCTTGCGATGGTGCTCCGATTTGGCTACACTTCAGTCGACTGAATCGACTTTTGGGTCAGTCGATTTTCAAGGGGTGGGCTTGCCGGGGTGAAGGAAGAACCAGCCACAGCGGGGAGGGGGGCTCGCCGAAGAGGTACCCCACTATCTATCTTAGGGTTCAGGATGGGGGTGGTGGTCGCCGGCGGTGGCGGGGCGGTGGCGTGGGGATCGCCAGAGAAAAAGCTCGGCACTGGGGGGCTAGAGGGATGGCCGGGGCAGCGACAGAACGACAGTGGGGAGTGTTTTCGGGGTGGGCGGGGCGGTGCACCGCTGGCCGCGGTTGGCGGGGGGCTGCTGTTTGGCCGGTGGTGGCTGGCGGCTCAGGGGGGTGGAGGTTGAAGATGAACCGCAAGCCCTTGATTTCATATCCAACGACTGCAAAATCGACTGACCAGAGATGAAAAAGTCAGTCGACCAACGTGTAGCCTCACCTTGCTAGTGCATTCAGTTTCGACAGCAAAATTCTGTTTCGATAGCAAAATTCAGTTTCGACAGTTAGGTTCAGTTTCAACAGTTAAGTTCAGTTTCGACAGTTAAGTTCAGTTTTGACAGTTAAGTTCAGAGATGAGCGGCTGATGTATTTTACATCTAGCACTTTGTGGTTATGTATTTTACGTCATGTATTGGAGATGCTATTAGAATTCCACTCAGGTTAACGTTGTTCGTTGTCTCTCTTGTCCTGCTTCAGCCTCGACATCGTACAACTCACCGGAGCTGCTCCAACAACGAAACCCTCCATCACAGCGGAGCAGTACCTCGGGCTCCATCTCCAGACGCCTAAGATCTTCTTCCCCTCCTCTGATAGCAAAGTCAGCCGGAGCATCCTCACCGGCCAACTCAATCACGCTGAGATCGACATGGCTTCGCCAAAGAGGTTGTATACTTGTCACATCTCTTTTTTACTCTACATGTTATATATATTATCCACTGAGCACTCATAGTAACGGGAAATACGATTATTTTATCCTACTATATGACAAGCAGTGAGGTACCAGGCAACTTAGCTATCCGTGATGGACTCTCTTGAACGCCATCATTATTTATCTCTGCGCGTTTGAGCTATGCATTTGTCGATGGGCCTGGGAGTTGAGCTAGTATGGCAGTGGCCTGGGTCCAAAGTAATAGAAGTAGCACAAAAACATTTTTTTAGTGTAGGATTTTCCTTGCTCAAGCCTGCCTACTAGAATCGCCAGTGCTTGAAAGGAAAAGTGAATGAAAAACATAGGAATTGGAAAGTTTCCTATGGTACTACTTTTCATGAATTTGGTGCAAAGGAATGGAGCAAAGGAAAACTGTAGGATTTGTTCCTTTAGTGTCTCCTTGAAAGAAAAACCGTAGGAATTCTAATTTCCACTTCTCCTCCTTTTCATATTCCTATTCATGAAGCACAAGACTAAGAGATAGTAGCATAATAGCATTATAACCGTACATTTTCTTGTGGTTTGACTTAATCTCACCATGCTTTTTTGCATCCTGTGATCTTCCAATTGTTGTGAATCAAACACCCAGATTGGTAGAAATCCTGTGTTTTTAAATTCTCTATTTTGCACGTGCATTCCTATCCTATTCCTGTCTATTTCCTATCCCTGCATTGTTAGAATCCTCAAATTCAAACAAGCCCTTACTCAATTACTTCTGTTATAGATATGTGTCAAAGAATACCTTGTGTGGTTTGTCCTGCTCCTGCGGCGCTGTGTTCCACCCCAGCTCAACTGCTCCAACGACGGAAGGGTTCACCACAGCAAGGATCCGCTCTCCAGACTGTCTTTCGCCGCCTCAGATCTTCTTCCCCGCCGCCGGCAGTCACGACAACTTCATTACCATCATCAACTGAGCAGATGACCTTGAGGACTACACGGGTCCGCAAGAGAGGTCGCACTCTTCCGTGTCTGCTTACATTATGCGTCGCTTAATATGATGACATGCTACATTATCGTCGTGTTCACTTGTTAGACTCCGAGTCAGGTCCAAACTAATGCTGGAACTTGAGTATTTAAATGGTTGTGGGGTACATATTGGGGCAGCAATCAGTACTATCTGTCTACTATCTGGTTAATCTCCGGTGTCTACTATGAGTTTCATGTTGGGTGCAAACAAACATTAAAGGAGCCATTATCTGTATTTTTTAACTAAAGCTATTATTTGCCTGCTATCATTGGTTTTGGGTCTATCCACAGTTTGCTACCATCTTTCTGGATTTGTGCATGCACTCCTTACATAATCTCACTATGTTTTATTCCTATGCATGTGAGTTATTGTACACAATGGAACTGATCATGTAGAGCAAAAGAGACGAGCCTTGCGTGGCAATAAAATTTCATGCAGACGTCGTTCCATGGTGGGCGCAAAGGCAACCCCCCTCCACCCATTTCGGATCGTAATCAAGAGGAAGATAACTGTTCTGAGGGGGATTCAGAAGGAGAAGACCACTTCTATTTACCCCATGAGGTCTTCGCTCTAACTTGGCATGCTGATGTTGGTAATATCATGCATATGGTGCCTTGCATTGCTTACTGTATACATTAAAGATGCCATCTGCTTAGTTTAGACATGCTTTGTGTCAATGCCATATGTTTAGTTTCTTTATCGTATATGTGAATCATGCGATGCCATCTTGTCTAGCTAGGCATCATATATGTGAATTTTGCAATGCCACCCTGGTTAGCCCGTCATCTTATATGTGAATTATATCATGCCATCATTTTTTATTATGTGTTAAATTTGTTAACAATTTTAGTACATTCAATTACTCTTCCTGTGCATCGGCCATTCGGCATGGTCATGGAAAAATATGGAGTGGAAACAAGGTCTTCATAGCAGACAATGCTATCTGACGAAGCGCATGTCTTGCTGGTTACCGATAGCTCCTCAGAGGACAATTCAGAGACAGATGACCAGTCATATTTCCCCCCTGAGGTGCATGCCCTAACTTGGCAGGGTTATGTTACTCATATCGTGTGTATGGTATCTTGCATTGCTATGTCATTTGCTTAGTTTAGACATGCTTTGTGTGAATGCCACCTGTTTAGTGTCTAATTACCATATATGTGAATTATGCAATGCCATCTTGTTGCAAGACATTATATATGTGAATGATGCAATGTTATCTTGTTGCAAGGCATTATGTATGTGAATTATGCAATGCCATGCTGTTTAGGCAAGCGTCATATATGTGAATTATATCATGCCGGCCGTTTTTTGTATTTCTTATTGCTTTTGTCGACAATGTTTGTATATTCAACTGCTCTTCCTGTGCATCAGCCATTTGAATTGGCGATGGAGAAATCTGGAGTGAAAACAAGGTCTTCAGAGCAGACAATGCTACTTGCTGAAGCAGATATCTTGCTGGTTATAGATAGCTCTTTAGAGGAGGATTCAGAGGCAGATGACCAGTCCTATTATCCCCCTGAGGTGTATGCTCAAACTTGGTAGGGTTATATTACTCATATAATGCATATGTTATATTGCAATGCTTAGTTTTTACATCATATACACAATATTGAAAGCCATCTCCTTAGTTGACACATCATATATGCAATTGCCCTCTGCTCACTTCCTTAGTATATAAATCATATATTTGAATTTTGTCATGCCATGATGTTTACATAGACAGCATGTATCTGAATTATGGCATGCCAACCCATTTTCTAAAGACATAATATAGTTATATCATCTCATCCTGTTTACATAGTCATCATATTTTAAATTATGTCATTCTATCAGTGAATTATATCATGCCATCATGTTTCCATCGATGACATGTTTGTGATTTATGGCATGCCAACCACTTTAATAGACACATCGTATAGTTATATCATGTCATCCTGTTTACATAGTCATCAATTTTGAAGTATGTCATTCTATCCTGTTTAGTTAGCCATCATACATGTGAAATTGTGTCATGCTATCCTGTTTAATTAGCCATCATATATGTGAAATTATGTCCTGTTATTCTGTTTGCTTAGAAAACATAAATGTGAATTACTTCATGCCCTGTTTTCTTCCCTATTATCAATTGCACCTGTCTATCTTACAATGTCTGTACATTCAATTACTTTTCTTGTTTATCAGCCATTTCAATTGGTGGGAGTGATGGCAGTATCTGTGGGAGTAAAAACACGGTCGTCAGAAAAGATCGTGCTACCTGTCAATGCACATAGAACCACTGTTGTACTTGCCCAAGAATCAGCCCCACCACACATAACCCACACTCATGCAGATTGTACCCCTACCCAGTTGGACAGAGAACCAGCTACACCCCTTCTAACCCCAACCGCAGCAGATAGACTCCCAGTTCCCGTTGACACAACACCGTCTCCACCACAGAGCACCCAAACACAAGCAGTTAGTAAGGCAACTACAGTGCCCAAATCACGAGGACCACCACTCCGAACCCGAAGTCAAAGCTTAAAGCAAAAGAAGAATTGTTCTCAGGTCAGGTTCGGTAGCTATGGTTCATACTACTTTGCTCTTGCATCACTGTATTTACTGATACCAACCAATTTCAAATTTGAAGGATGTAATTGAAACTCCAATGGCGCAACATGTATGTTTTAAACCTGTTTCTTCAACGTGTTTGGCTGTTTGCTGTTGTAAATTGTTCTATGTTGATTTCAGTTTCAATTGAATAAACAGTTATGTTCTCATGCCATGCACATCACAAGTGTTGTTATTGCTGTGTAGTTTCCCACACTTATATTCTGTCTATGCTGCTTTGTCTTAAATAGATATGATTCGAACTTTATCTATCTTGATTTGGCAACATAAACTAGAATGATATAGACCATACAGTGACCATACTACATAGATATATGTTTGTTTCATGATGTTATCCTGTCCACCTTACTACTGAACTGGTTTACCAAAATGAGTTTCATATACTACATTGTAAACCCGAGATGTGTTTGTTTGTTTCTCTTTTAGAACACGGATAAAATATCGGAGAAGAGTACCATGTTATGCAATGGTAAAGGAAGTAATGCAGATAAGGTTCAAGATAGTGAGACATCCCTGTTGGTCTCCAAGAAAGCTGATAAAAACTATATTGAGGACACTGAGACAACCCCAAAGTCCTGTCTTGATGTAGTGTTCGAGTTACTGGCTACCACTGCTCGCACCAGCTCTTCGAACTCGTTGCCTGAATCAGTTCGGCTTCTTGAGTCTCAACTTCAAGTTGAAATACATCGATCAGATGTTATGCGACAGGAAGCTGAAGGACTGAGGAAGTCCCTGCAGAATTCAGATGCATACTTTCTGGTGCAACAGCAAGCGCTAGAGGACTTAAGTGCCAAACAAGAGAAAGTTAATAAGCTTGCTAAGCATCTTGCCAGCATTATGGGTACCCAGGATATTGTTTCTTGAGCTCTTCTGAAGTGGTTTCAGTTCTGGACTTGTTTTGCTGCTGTGTTTATATGCTGTTGTGTTCCCTATATTTGCACTGGTGGCAACCTTTGATGCCCAGTGGATGTAATATGTGTAATAGCCGTGATAGCCTAGTGTAAGTTGCTTGCTTATTTATTTCCTTGTTGTCTTGTTTATTTGTTTGCTTGTAGTCAGTGCAGTTCTTTTTCTGCGGTTTGCTAGTGGCTGCAATAACCTATTTTTTAAAACTAGGCCACAATAACCATGGGCTAATAATTACTGTAGTGACACTGGACCTACGAGCCATAGAAACAGTGGGCCTTCTATGGGCCGTATAAACAGTGGGCCTTCTACGGGCCGTATAAACAGTGGGCCTTCTACAGGCCACAGAAACAATGGGCCTTCTATGGGCCGTATCATCAATGGGCCTTATACGGGCAGTATGATCGATTGGCCAAACATGGGCCAATAACATGGCCATAAATGGGCTAGAGTTGGAATCGTCCATTCATGGGCCGACCATAACGGGCCATCGTTAATAGGCCGTATTTGATGACGCTATGAAAACGACCCAACGAATTAACGGACCACAAACGGGCCGACTGTAACCACGGGCTAAATTTGGCCCATAAGCAGAAAATGACAGTAATGGGCCGTAAGTAAACGAATGCTGGAAATGAGCGCAAGAATTAATGGGATCTGAGAAGGCCGAAAGATAACATGGGCTGGAAACGGCCCAACGAAATAACGGGCCGTTAATGGGTATAAAGTGATACACTGTTCATTACGGGCCAATTTCACCACGGGCCGTTAATGGGTGTAAAGTGATACACTGTTCATTATGGGCTAGTTTCCCCACGGGATGTTAATGGGTCAAGAGTTATAAAGGGCCTCATATGGGCCAAAAAGACGTCATGGGCCGTACATGGGCCAGAAGTGAAAATGGGCTGGAATCATATTGGATGGCCCAGATGACGCTATTGGGCCTAATTCGGATAGGGCGTAACGGGCCTTGGGTTAGCGGGCTGTAAATGGGCTATATGCGAACATGCCGTTAACAAGCTTTCCATGGGCCGGCCCGCCACCTTTTGACCAAGTCAAATGGGCCGGCCTTTTCACAAGAATGGGCCTCTGTTGGCCCGTGCCACGTGTTGACGTATCATAGGCGCCTTCTGTCCAATGAGTGGATGACATCTGTCCCAACGATGAGCCGACACGTGTTTCCTCCAGCCAATGACGATTTTACACGTGGAAAATCCCCATTGGTCGGGGCTGTTAACGGGTTATTGGATCCAAAACCCGACCCGATAGCTTAATAGCGTTCCGTGGTGGATGTCACATGTCGGTCACCCTTGACGAAAGCACTTCTGTGACGCGCGATTCATCGTCATGGAAGTGGACACTTCCGTGATGATAATTTTGGTAATGTCATGGAACACTTCTACGACAGCACATGTATGACTATCTTGATTCTGTCATAAAATCGTCATGGATGTACATGCATGACAAAAAATGCGACCTACTATGACAAACACATATCATCACGGAATTGTATTTTTTTGTAGTGCATTATGCTCAACCATTGATCCATTCATGAAACGCACTCAAATATTAGCTACACCCAATGCTCAAATACGATAATAGTGCCCCTTAGTTGGTGCTTTATAAGAGAAGATGGAGACTCAAATTCAAAATAAAAATTGCATAAGTAAAATAAAGGCCCTTCGTGGAGGGAAGTAGGGATTTGTAGAGGTGCCAGAGCTCAAAGCTTAAATTGAGAGATAAAAACATTTTTGAGAGGCATACTTTTCCCACCAACGAAAACTACCTCGAGCTCCCAACACTTACCATGCTAGATACATCATAGGCGGTTCCCAAACAGAAAATAAAGTTTATTCCTTTTTCCACCATTATTTTCACTTTCCATGGCTAGCCGAATCCACGATTGCCCTCCATACCAACACTTTCCAAGGAATTTATTATTTTAAAACATAAAATAAATTCGTTTTTCATTTCGGGACTGGTCATTCCTAATACATTTGTCGTACTCTCGTGCAATGACAAGTGAATAAACACTCATCGTGAGAATACCGCATCTAGCATGTAAAATATTGGCCAACCCTCACCGCCTCACGAGCGGTAGAGCACACAAAAGAGAAATTTATTTTGAAAATTAGAGATGGCACATGCAAATTTGCTTAGAACAACATGGAAATACCGCATATAGGTAGATATAGTGGACTCATATGGCAAAACTGGTTTAAAGGGTTTGGATGCACAAGTAGTGATTACACTTAGTGCAAAATGAAGGCTAGCAAAAAGATTGAGAAGCGATGAACCAAAAAGCAAAAAATATCGTACCCAAGCATTAAGCATAAGTAACACCGAATAATGCACCACAAGTAGGATATAATTTTCATTGCATAACTATTGACTGTAGTGCAGGCATAGGGAATCACAAACCTTAACATCAATATTCTTACTAAAGCACAATTACTCATCAACATGACTCACATATCATATCATCATCTCTCAAAACCATTACTAAGAATCAAGTTTATTTTGTCCAATGATCTTCATGAAAGTTTTTATTATATCCTCCTTGGATATCTATCACTTTGGGACTTTTTTCATATGTTTCTTTGGATAAGCTCAAACAAATATAAGTGAAGAACATGAGCATACTTTTTCTTTCTCTCAAAATAATCTAGGTGAAGTAAGAGAGAATTTATGAAAATTTTACTAACTCCCAAATAAATCTAAGTAAAGCACGAGAGAATTTCTTCAAAAATAACAAAGCACACCATGCTCAAAAAGATATAAGTGAAGCACTAGAGCAAATCCTAAGTGAAGCATAGGAGCAATCATAACATAATTTTTGGCTCTCTTGAAAAGGTTTGTTCAGCAAGGATTCAACACTTAAAACACAAATCAAAACAAGCAAAGACTCATATAATACAAGATGCTCGAAGAAAAACTCATAATATGTGACGAATAAAAATATAGTTTCAAGTAAAATACCGATGGTTGCTAGAAGAAAGCGGGGATGCCACTCGGGGGCATCCCACAACTTAGTTGCTTGCTACTTCTTGAATATTATCTTGGGGTGCCTCGGGCTTCCCCAAGCTTAGCCTTTTGCTAATCCTTATTCCTTCATCCATCATAAGATCATCAAAAACTTGATAACTTCAATCACACAAAACTCAACAAAACCTTCGTGAGATCAGTTAGTATAAGAAAACAAACCACTACTATAAGTATTGTTGCAAACCTATTCATTTTTGTTTTTGCATTATATCTACTGTATTCCAACTTTTCTATGGCAAAAACTCATCAAAGAAAACCATAGAATCATCAAAACAAGCACACAACACAAAGAAAGCAGAATCCGTCGAAAACAGAATAGTCTGTAGCAATATGGATATTTCAATTACTTCTGTAACTCCAAAATCTTGAGAAATTAGGAAAACCTGAGTAATTTGTATATTAATCTTCTACAAAAATAATCAACTCAAAATCACGTTTCTATGATTCATGAAAACTATTTTCATGAGTGCATAAGTTTCTGTTTTTCAGCAAGATCAAATCAACTTTCACCCAAATCAACCCAAAGGCTTTGCTTGGCACAAACACTAATTTAAACCACAAAACACATCAAAAAGAGGTATAATTGGCTATTTTATTGAAAATAGCAAGAAAACCAACAAGCAAAAAGATACAAGTTGGGTTGCCTCCCAACGAGCGCTATCGTTTTACGCCCCTAGCTAGGCATAACGCATAGGATCTAAGTTTTTTCATCTTTGGTTTTAGATCCATAAGATGACCTCATGATTGATTAATATGGTGGCCTAATTATTGTTCTAGGGAAGTGTTCCATACCCTTCATTAGTGTAAATTAAAATTTAATATTGCCTTCTTTCATATCAATCATGGCACCAATAGTACTTAAAAACGGTCTACCAAGAATGATTGGACAAGATGGATTGCAATCAATATCAAGAACAATAAAATCTATGGGCACATAATTCCTATTTGCAAGAATAAAAACATCATTAATTCTTCCCGTAGGTTTTTTAATAGTAGAATCCTCCAAGTGCAAATTTAAAGAGCATTCTTGAATGTTGGTAAGACCAAGCACATCACATAAAGATTTTGGAATTGTAGAAACACTAGCACCCAAGTCACATAAAGCAAAACACTCTTAATTTTTAATCTTGAATTTGATAGTAGGTTCCCACTCATCATGCAATTTTATAGGAATTGAAACTTCTAATTCCAACTTTTCTTCAAAAGCTTTCATCATAGCATCAACACTATGTTTAGTAAAAGCTTTATTTTGTTCATAAGCATGGGGTGAATTTATCATGGATTGCAACAAAGAAATACAATCAACCAAAGAGCAACTATCATAATTAAAGTCTTTGTAATCCAAAATAGTGGGCACATCACTAGTTAATGTCTTGACATCTTCAAACCCACTTTTATCAAATTTTTCAGCAAGATTTTCACCCTCTGAATCATAGGGATGCCTTCTAACTCAAGTTGACTCTTCTCCAGTCCCTTTTTCATCAATATTAATTTTACTAAACAAAGAATCAATAGAAGAAACACCAATCATTTTAAGATCTTTATCACTTTTATGAAAGTAATCGCTAGAAAACGCTCTTTCTAAAAATTATCTTTTAGCTCTAAGCATAGCATTTCTTTTCTTACTTTCATCCATAGAAACATAAGAGCTTTAATTGATTCTTCAACTTTAGGCAAAAAAAATCATCTTGAGAGTTTCTATATCATGAGAAATTCTATCAATACTTCTCGACAAATCATCAATTTTATTCAAATTTTCTTCTATCAAAATAGTGAAAGCTTTTTGCGTATTGATAAATTCTTTAATATTGTTCTCAAGATCACAGGTGTTTCTATTATTATTGTAAGTAGGATTACCATAGGAATTACCATAATTATTAGAGGAAGTACTAGGAAAAGGCCTAGGATTAAAATTACCTCTATAAGCATTGTTATTGAAATTGTTTCGCGAGACAAAATTCACATCTATGGCATCACTATTTTGTTCAATCAAAGTAGACAAAGTCACATCAATAAAATCAATAGGAGCACTTTTATTAGCAACCAACTTCATAAGAGCATCAACTTTTTCACTCAAAGAATTTATTTCTTCTACCGAACTGACTTTTTTACTAGTAGGAGTTCTTTTGGTATGCCATTGTGAGTAATTTGCCATAATATTGTCTAGCAATTTAGTAGCTTCACCCAATGTAATTTGCATAAAAGTACCCCCCGCGGCGGAATCTAAAAGATTACGAGAAACCAAATTCAATCCCGCATAAAATTTTGTATGATCATCCAAAGATTTAACCCATGAGTTGGGCAATTCCTTAGCATCAATTTCATCCTTTCCCAAGATTGTGCAACATGCTCATGTTCAAGTTGCTTGAAATTCATGATCTGGGTTCTAAGGGAAATAATTTTTGTGGGAGGAAAATACTTAGTAATAAAAGCATCCTTGCACTTGTTCCAAGAATCAATACTATTGCGAGGCAAAGAAGAAAACCAAAATTTTGTGCGATCTCCCAAAGGAAATAGAAATAATTTCAACTTCACAACATCATTGTCCACATATTTTTTCTTCTGCATATCACATAATTCCACGAATGTTTTAAGCTGGGACGCGACATCCTCATTAGGAGTACCGGCAAATTGATCCTTCATAACAAGATTCAGCAAAGCTGTATTAATATCACAAGACTCCACACTAGTGGCGGGAGGAGCAATCGGAGTGCTAATAAAATCATTGTTATTGGTATTTGAGAAATCACACAACTTGGTCTTCTCTTGAGTCATGATGACTTCACAACAAGATTCCACTCAAAAATAGATCTGACGAAAAAATGGCGAACAAAAAAGAGGGCGAATAGAACGACAAATTTTTGTGAAGTGAGGGAAAGGAAAATGAGAGGCAAATGGCGAATAATGTAAATCGCGAGGAGATGAGATTTGTGATTAGGAACCTGGTTGATGTTGAAGATCCTCCTCGGCAACGGCGCCAGAAATTCCTTTTGATGTCTGCTACAACTATGTCGGTATTTCCCCAAAGAGGAAGGGATGATGTAGTATAGCGACGGTAGGTATTTCCCTCTGTGATGAGATCAAGGTTATCAAACCAATAGGAGAACCTCCTCACACCACGTAAACAACACCTGCACACAAATAACAAATACTCGCAACCCGATGTGTTAAAGCGGTTGTCAATCCCTTTCGGGTACGACGCCTCAAGATATGCAAATAACGTGAGGTAAAAGTGGTAGATATGATAAATAGATCGCGGAACAAATAAATTGCAGCAAGGTATTTTTGTATTTTTGGTTTAGTAGATCTGAAAATAAATGCAAAGCAAAATAGACCGCAAAGGCAAATATTATGAAAATAGACCCGGGGGCTGTAGGTTTCACTAGTGGCTTCTCTCGAGAAAAATAGCAAATGATGGGAAAACAATTATTGTTGGGAAATTGATAGAACTTCAAATAATCATGACGATCACTACAAAAAAATACAATGATACGTGTTTGTCACAGTAGGTCACGTTTTTTGTCATGCATGTACATCCATGACGATTTTATGACAGAATCAATATAGTCATACCTATGCTGTCATAGAAGTGTTCCATGACAATACCAAAATTATCATCACGGAAGTGTCACTTCCATGACGATAAATCACGCGTCATAGAAGTGCTTTCGTCAAGGGTGACTGACACGTGCCATCCACCATAATGGGTCGCCGTTAAGCTATCGGGTCCGATTTTGGATCCGATAACCCACTAACAACTACGATCAATGGTGATTTTCCACGTGTAAAATTCTCATTGGCCGACGGAACCACGTGTCAGCTCGGTGTTGGCACAGGTGTCACTCATCCAATGGGCGAGATGCTCCTATGATATGTTGACATGTGGACCGACCCAAAAGTGGTCCATAAAGATTAAATGGGCCGGCCCAACTAAAGGCCCACAAATTTTTGTAGGCCATAATGGGCCGGCCCAGCTAAAGGCCCACAAAATTTTGCGGACTATTATGGGCCGGCCCAACTAAAGGCCCACAATACTTTGCAGACCAAGATGGGCCGGCCCAACTAAAGGCCCACAAGATTTTGCAGACCATAATGGGCCGGCCCAGCTAAAGGCCCAAGAGATTTTGAAGACACTAGCAGGCCGACCCGTTAACAGGCTGCCATGATTTGGGCCAAATGTCGGCCCATATTTGATCCAGTCCATTAGATGTCTATCACATTTTGGTCCTAATAAGGGCCCATATGAGATTCGGCCAGTTAATAATTTACCATGTTCTGGGCCATATTACTGTCCCATATAAGATCCGGCCCTTTAAGAGCCTTTGGGCTAAATTATGGCCCATATCAGATTCAGCCCATCAACTGGACCCTGTGCTTTTGGGCCCACTTGAGGCCCGATTAGGATTTCTATTTGCTAAAGGCCCATTTAGCAATATGGCCTGATATTAGTTTCGGCCTATTAAAGACCCGTTTAACATTTCGGCCCTATATTTATTTCGGCCTGTTAAAAGCTCGTCATATAGTTGGCCAAACAAGGACCGAGACAATTTTGACCTGTTAATGACCCATGATGTGATTGGCACATTTATGGGTTGGGGCCTATTTCCGCCTGCTGTCGGCCCATGAGCTGTTCGCCACGTTTCAGGCTCAAACTACTTTTGAGCCTCCTAAAAGCCCATTGAATTTTCTTGCAAAAATAGGGCCGGCAGTTTACTCGGCCTATTAAAGGCCCAAAACTACTAGTGGGACAGTTTACATTTAGGCCTGTTAACGGACCAAGATGACTGGGCCAATGATGCGGCCCATACGTAGTGATGACGACTCGATTATGTACCATAATTTTACGGTTTGGCTGGTTTACTTTTCATGAAGCGAAGACAGGATATATATACAGTAAAATAACTGCAACATCGAGAATAAGAAAAAACCTAGACTATACAATAAAGAAATTACGGCATATTACATCCACTGGGCATCAAATTTGCCATTATGATAATAAAGCACAAGCAGACAATAGATTACATACACTGGGCATCAAAGATCTCCACCAAGGCAAATAAACACACCGACAAAATAATATACAAAACCGACAACACTTTAATAGAGTTCAAGAAAGCTTAACCCTGCTCAGGAGCTGCAGCGCAAGCAGCTGAGCAAGCTGATGAGACTATGCTTGTTCGATGCTTATATCCTCCTCACACTGAAAGAGAAACAAGCAAACATATGACATGTTTTGCACATATAAGTATCAGTGCTGACAATTCATCACATTTCTTATTGACGAATAAAGTGACACAGTTTAAAATAGCATTAACACAATATGGTATTGTTCAGGTTAAGACATGGCAGGAAATGACATTGTGAAGGAGTTGGTAGCTTCACGACACCACTGGATTACAGATCAAGAACTCACAAGTATCAATAGCTAGTGTGCTATCAATTTATCCCATTTTAGATTGGCAAATAAAGAGACGGTTTAAATAATAGTAGAATGATATGACATTGTTCATAGTTAAGACATTGCAGAATATGACATTGTGCTATAGTGGGTAGGTTCACCACACCACTGGATTACGTATCAAGAACAGAAGCATATATGCAGTGCAAAAGAAGATGACTTGCACTGTATAGTTAAATTTACATGGTGTGAAGAAGGAACTTGGTTGTACAACTGAAAACTTAAATTGAGAAGGACAAACTTTTGTTTATGAACTACATAATAAACCTTAAACATGCAATTTGATGCAAACACAAAAAATAAACAGCTATTGCAGCCATGACTAACCAAATATACACAACAAACTTTGAAGGCTTGAGAAGGATCAACTTACATTAGTGGTGAAGACCGGCTCGATAAAGCCCTTGTCCATGCTGATGGGGGGGGGGGGCAATTCAAGAAGTTTACCACAGAATCTTCTTCATAAGCATTGCCTTTATTCTACATTTTGTTAAGAGTAAATATAGATGTGATAATATAAGAAAAAAAATGGAGAATATTTAAGATAAGTTGAAGAGTTATGCTACATAACCAAGTAGATATAAATGTAAGTACAGCGATATAGGCAAAAGGTACAGCCAAGTGCAATGCAGAGCTAAACTTCTTCAGTACCATCGGTGTTATCCAACCTTATGGTAAGAGTAAATATAGATCTGATGTGTAGAAAATGGAGGGAAAAGGAAAATAAGCTGCTGAGTGATGGTACATGAACAACTAGCTATCAATATAAGTACACTGATAAAGGACAATAGGTACTTACAAGAACAATGCAGAGCTAAACTTTTTCATTGGCATTGGATATATTCTACACTAATGTAACCATTAATATAGATCAAATAATTTGGAGCAAACAATTGATAAGCAAGCTATCATGCATACTTCTGTCACATAATGAACTAGGTATGAATGCAAGTACGATATAGGATAACAAGTACTAACAAGAGCAAAGTAGCGGGCAGCATATTTGCGATATCCTATCGTCCTTTTCAAACTAGAATTTTTCTTCGAGCAAAATTCCTGCAAAAGAGATCCGTAATGCACATGTGGAAAAGTAGAAGTTCAAATTGTCATGTGATATCATAGACAGTACCTCATCCTAGGAACAAGACCATTGCATAACAAGTTTTTTCCATTCAGTGTCTCCTAAAATTAGCACAAGAGATTTCATCGGAAATTCGTTTATAGAATTGCCATCAAAGTGTGATTTCCTCAGGTAACACCGATACTGCTGCAATGCTTCCTTCAAAAGCACAAGCAAGCTTGGCTTGTCATACTATCTAGATTGACCCTCGCCTACTTACAACAATGTAATGTAAATCATTGATGTGTTCAATCAGCAGAAAACAGGAAAATATTCACCATGAATAATAGCACTTACACGTAAGTGGGACAGGGAGATGTGAAAATGGTGTTTGTCTTCACTATAATCTTCCCATGATGGGAATGTATGCACGTAGTCCCTAACAACATTGAAAGCATTGTCTTTTAAACTGGGAATAACTGGAATGGGGTTCCAATATGTGGGAATTGGTTGTCTCTGCAGTTGGGATAGGTCTTCAGATGGTGAACTTCTTGTACTTTTTGCTGGAGTGGGATTTTTCTATGGTACGATTGGTGCTATGGCCACTGAAATTAGCATACCTTTTGCATGAGTGCAGGTCCTGTGTGGTGGGCCTAGTGGTGTGGCCAATGAAGTATGGGTACAGTCTGCTGGAGTCGGTCCTACGTTTTGTGTCACTGGTTGTAGAGCCAATATAAGTGGGGTGTTGTCTGATTTCTCTGGCACCACCATGTTTTTCAAGGACTTTGCTGGTGCTACTTCAGGTTCGGCAATCACCCTATTCCTTTTTTACGTCTAATGCACAAGAACAACATTTGAGTAAAAAAACATGGTATGATGACATATGGAATATGTATTGATAATGGATGGGCATGGCATCTTGATAATGGATGGGCATGGCATGACATCTTGACAGCATGGCACAACAAAGTAGAAGAAATGCAAGACACCTTATGCAAGATACGCGCAATCAATAAAACATTACCAAATTAGAACATGCACCTTGATGGGTGAACAAGGCATGCCATCTGCCTTCGACTCCTCGAGGTCAGAATAGTCATTAGGACCATATTCTGAACAAGAATCTGTAGGTGGGGAGTGCATGAGTTTCATTGCATCCAGAATGGCACTCAATGCCTTGGTGCCAATTTTGTTAGTCCTTGCAGTGTTCCACAATATTCTTCTAATGCGCGGATTCTGAGATTCATTGTGATTACGTAAAACATCTGGGAAGCATGAAAACATAAATAGTAGTGAGATTATCTTTGTAATGCAGAGGATATTCTAGTATAGGGGCTCCCTGTAAACCCTTGTGTGCTGTCACTGGATTCTGATGAGAGAGCCCATGTGTACTGTAATATGGTGCGTGCATTAATATAATCTCACACAAGTACACAAAAACTAGGCTCCAGAAGTAAGGATAGTTGGCAGATGATAGGTTCGTAATATACTGCACAGCTAAAAAGGCTTCAGATACCATTTCTCTTCAACTGAAGGTGCGATACTGTTAATATCAGTGTAACTCTCAAAGGCGACACAACTCCCCGCATTTCCTTGCTAATATTATAGGATTCAAGTGGGCAGGCCACTACAATTCCTATTCCTATGTTTACAAAATCCTACGAATCAAAGAGGCCCGAAGAGTTGAAAGTGTCCATCACAACCGAACATACAAATGTCCCTGCTCCTCTTCACTACAAGGAACATACTGTACTACTATCATACTCCCTCCATTCCAAAATATAAGTCTTTGTAGAGATTTCCACTATGGATCACATACAAATGTATATAGATACATTTTAGACTGTTGATTACCTCATTTTGCTCCATATGTAGTCTATGGTGGAAACTATAGAAAGACTTGTATTTAGGAATGGAGAGAGTACTTATTAAAGAAGACCAGAAGAGAAACATGCTAAAGAAGAGCAAGCAGATTTTGGATAATAAAATGTTCGTTGCGCAGTGCCCACACATGATGAACCAAAGCGCATTAAGAATGCAACTCCCTGATGTCTCTCTATATGTGTTGCATGTGCTTTTCGAAAGTAAAGTAGGAATATTAGCTGACTAATTAAATGTTATCTGTTTTAGTAATATCAGCATCATATCCGATTCGTATTTGAGCAACAAGTTTGGAATTATGAGTGGCACGTTGTTTAGCTTGATGGATTGAGGAGTAGTGCTAGGCAGCTACGATGATGGTACTGAATATAAAGGAATGTCTGCATGCAAGTCGTGTGACTTTCGTCATTTGGGTCAGTCGACCATTTCTGGCGGTTGGATGAAGATCCTATGTCTCCTAACCCTTCTTCTTCCTCGTCTCTGATTCTTCCCCTACATAACACCGCACGGGCCGCCGGCCGAACCACCG
>NC_041393.1:575085354-575127464 GCF_002162155.2 Triticum dicoccoides
CGCCTCGAGTTTTCTTCATTCGGCGAGGCCCCACCACTGCCAGGCCACCGTCCCCACCCGAGCCCCTTCCTTCCCTCCGGCAAACTCCGGCGAGCTCTCGAAAATCGACTGACCCAATTTGAAATTTAGTCTACTGTCATTTAACTAGTGTGGAATATAAAAGGGGAGAACCATAAGCATTGCGAGTATAGTGTTGAGCGTGCCAGGGCGGATCTGAAGGTGCAAACCGGACAAAGGCAACTTCGCAACCAATGTTTGCTTTCAACTAACAAGTAAGATTCTAAGTGATGGACAAGTAATCACAGTAAAGCAGTGCCGATCTATTTTCTTGCTGACATAAATAACCAAATACGTAAGAGTACCGCCTCTGGTGTTGCACCGTGTAAGCATCTACTAAGCCGTTGAGGATGCTGCGGTAGCGATGGCTGTCGGTAGTGTGGAAGCAGATCTAGGAGGGAAGACAGTGGCGGCGAGGGAAATATCCCGGTGCGATGGACGAGACGGTCATACGAGCGGCCTCGGCAAGGAGGACGACAACACGGATGAAGCGAGAGGACGCGGATCAAGGATCCTGGTTCGAAGCCGTGGATGAGAGAGGTCGATCTCTTGTAATGGACAATGGCGTCAGGGTATCAGCTCCGGCATGATGGAGGAAGGCGGTGGATGGGTGGCGGATGGAGGAGGCTAGGGTGGAGAGGGTGTTTTCGCCCACGGAGTACAAATGGGGAAATGGAGGGAGAGAGGAAGGGGGAATTTCAGCCGAGGAGAGTTTGTTTTGGCGCCCATCGTGTATGAATCCATGAGAGAGGCGGTTATGCCATGTTTGAGTGAAATTACAAACCTGCCCCTATCAAGACCTATTGAAATCGAGCAGACATGTGTTGCATGTCAGGGACAGGCGGTAATTTCCATCTCCCATATTTTGGTTTCGGGCAGTTACTGCAAGCTTGGTCGCTTCGTACGATTTTTTGAGAAAAATCTTGCACGTTTACTGTACCAGCTCAATTCCAATCCATTTTGTATTCTATTTTTGTTCGGGCAAGATCCATTTGCGATTGGAATAAAATTCTATATGCATCATTTTCTTTATATATACTTTCAAAAGCACAACAAAGAATTTATCTCCTTTATATATATATATATATATATATATATAATATGATTTACAAATACAATGATCTCAAAATCATAAGGTTGAATTCAAAAATTTTAAACCAAATTATGTTCTACTAAAATGTATGGAACTGTAATATCTACATTTTAAATAACATAGATGCGCGTGAATTCATATGAGTATGCATGTTTGATAGATCAATTTTGGTTCGAGTATGAACTACATGTATCATCATCTCGAATTCAAATATTTGAATCACTTTTATGTTGACATTTTCTATACACGCAACTAAATATTTGAATCTCCTTTCACGCCCATCTCTCTCACATGCTCCTTCATGTAGCTATCACTCTCTTTTCCCCAGCTCACCCGCACACTCACTTCATGTTTCTCCTATATTTTTGCAAACATTGTCTCTCGACATCTCCCTTGAGAAGTTTCACACTCTCCCTATCATTACACATTACATGGTTTTCATTATCTCTCACGTCTCTATCATTCTCTGGTATCACTAGGTACCTAAGATTTCCTTTTCACCGCCACACACACACTCTCACTCGTGTTTCACCTTGTCTTTCTCTCCAGGGTTCTCTCATGCACCCATATCTCTCTAGATATGACTCCTACCACTAAAATTACTCTCCCCCGCACACACAATGTTTGTTGCGGTCTCCTTTTCGTCTTCTTCTCAGTTATAAATCTTACATTATTCATTTGTTTACTGATCAGACAAACTCCCCCTCCCTTTCTCTCTCTCTCCCTCACACACACACAACTCCTAACTCCACTCCCCTTCCTGACTACCACCTCTCTTGCAGACACACAAAACTCTCACTTTCGCACCCCGACTCGTATTTCTCTCATAAACATTGATTGACTAGCATCCAGATAGGTATATACACCTGCACACTCTTGCTTCCACTATGTCGTACATGTTTCTCTGGCACTCCTTGTATCTATGTAGATTTTTTGTCCCTTCTTGAGACACGCCCTCTCGATCGTGCTTACACACACTATTGCCTCATTTTATGGTGATACCTCTCGCACACACACTCTTTATGTCTTTGTCACACATGCACTCTGTCCTCCTCCTCCCTCTCTCTCTCTCTCTCACACACACACAAACACATGGGCTTTTTGCAACAACTAGCAAGATGCCCATGCGTTGCGCGGAACATCAAGATGCATTTGTATGAGTAGTTTATCTTGTGGGAGAAAATGATGAATGAGGGAAGGCCTTATTTGCAAATGTGGAGAGGGGCGTGGGTATCTTTTTGCAAAATTTCCATAGTTTTCTTCCTATCCATCAGATATAAATCGGACGACCTATATTGCAAGATGGCAGGCACACCACCATCACCAACTTTGTTTTTTTATAAGACTAGCAAGATGCCCATGCATTGCACAGAACATCAAGATGCATTTGTATGAGTAGTTTATCTTGTGGGAGAAAAGGATGAACAAGGGAAGGCCTTATTTGCAAATGTTGAGTGGGTGTGGGTATCTTTTTGCAAAATTGCCATTGTTTCCTTCCTATCCGGCAGATATAAATCGGATAGCTTATATTGCTGGATGGCAGGCACACCATCATCACCAAATTTGTTTTTCATAAGAGTAGAGAGTAGAGATATACCACTTCTCGAATCTTGAAACCAACCACATTTCTCCCTTATCTCGTCAAAACCGCCAAAGGAATATATTTTGAGTGAAACATAACATTTATTTACTGATATACACATTTCAAAACTTGACTCTTTTCTATCAAATCAGTGAATATGTATTAATCTACTTTGATTGTGTGGCAACGCATTGGCACATTGCTAGTTATTACTAGTATTGTATAATTTTTTGGACACCAGACAACCGGTGGAGTACATTACAAAGAGAAGAGGCGCACGCACGCAGTCCGTCTCTCGCTGTCTCGCACACATGAGAGCTACGTAAAGGCACCATAAACAAATAAACCCTAAAATCGTAGGTGCACGGTTGCTGCATGCATGGGTATCAGGTAGTACATGGTGGAGCGCACCTTTGTAGGAATACTCAGCTCGCGTGATAATTTGATCCATAGGAGTTGATGGTCGGGCCCACAGGTAAATGACCTGGACGAGGTGGCTCACCAGTCGCCACTGATCGAGTAGCCAAGTTTAAAATATCATTTTTAGCGGGGTAAGAGTTCTGATTTTCAATGGCGCGTTATAAGTACTAGTTTTTAGAATGATTGGTATGGAGCGAAAATGCAATTCATAACTACTACCTCCGTCCTAGTTTACTAGTCCCATCATATTTTGGGTCAAAGTTTGTCCACAAATTTTACTTGTAAAATGTGAATGGAAAATGAGATTTTGTTATACCCAAACAAAATAGGACTGGAGGGAGTGATTGCTCTGACACGGACACGACCTCTCATAGTGCAGTCATTGAACTAGCACGCCGGCCAAGAAAGCCCCACTCGCTACAAGCCAGGCTGAACACGCCTCCTCGCCGCTTGCAACCGGCTTCAGACTGCCCCGCCTGCCTTCATTGAATCCGCGCGTGAGCCGGCAACACGTCCTTCAGCGAGCTGGTCAGTATTTTAGATCACAACACCGATTGGCTCCTCTTGTTCGCCCTCTATTTAAATGAGTCCAAACACCTCGCAAGAACTGCACCACACTGCCGCTCCCCATATCCTCCTTGCACCATTTTCAACACACTCTCCATAACATCTGGTGAGCAGGAAGATGAGTTCATCGGCACAAAAGCCGGCTGGGTGGCCACCACCAACACCGAGATTGGGAGCCGCCACCGCTCGGGACTCACGAATGCTACGACCACAACGTCGCCGGCAGACACCTGGTGTGTTGCCCAGTTTGGCTCAAAACATAATCGACCCCATCCGCGACCGACATTAGAAATATTATACCTGCTTCCACAAGTTATTCACGTTTAGTCAAAAAATGTCCAAAATATAATTAATTATGTATGGTCTTGACTTGTTGTGCTCGCACTGGTAGTAGGAACTAAACATTATCTATGAATGTGCAGATATCTGTGAACATGAGTTTGATGTGGAAGTTGAACTTGGAATGTTGGGCTTGCGTGTGAACTATACCATGTCCAATGCTTTGTCTGTTATTGTTTGGAAAGTAATTGCTGTTATTACATGACCCGAAAAAAATTGTTTTGTTCCACATCGGTAGATGCACGGACATCACAACAGCCATGCCGACTGGATAAACATTTGAACCTAGCTATGATGAAGGAAAATTTGTATTGACAACAGTTTTAGATAGCAGGAGATGCCTAGCCTGCTCTTCCTTTGCTAGCTTCTTTCTGGCTTCTTGCATCTCTTCTTTGGCTTGGATGAAGAGAGCATCTGATTACCCTTTTCGCTTCTTCAGGAACTCAGCTACATTCTCAAGGGCTGCTGCACGCTTTCTTCAACCTTTACTAGAGCAACAAGGACACGAACAGTTGACGCCTCCAACTGTCTTGTGTGTAATCCAGCATCATCTGGGAATTTGCACCTTCTGTCTAATCCAACATCATTAGGGAACGGGCACCTCGTGTGTAATCCAGCTTCATTTTGGAAACATGATCTGGAGGTTGACCATACTTCCCTCCTCGCAGGAACTGCATCCTGACATGAAGTGACTTCTTTTTTAGATCAATACTCAGAGCAACCCAGATCCATTTAGTAGGAGTCAGATAAACAGGACTCAGAGAAGTGAATTCAAAAGGAGAAACATAAAAACAGACTCCAAGGTAAGAACACCCACTTCCTACGTCAAGCTAAAAACAAAAGCATTAGGACGATTAAGACTCTTCTTATTACACATCGAAGAACACAAGGCTAAGAGAAACAGAAACTACAACATATACACATCGAAGAACACTAGGCTAAATGGAAGTTATTGAAAGTGTGTTACTTACCAAAGCTCGTTTTACATGTTTGGTGGAGCTCCTCTTTAACTTGCCATGTTCCTTGAAGATGTCCCCAATATCCTGTGTTTGGTCTCCAGTGCTCCTCTGCATGTTCGCAGTCGTGGTTTTAAAATTTCAACATGGGAAGAAAAATATAGTAATACTCACGCATATTGTGGGCAACATTAAAGCACTCATCTGCCATGTTAGAGCATCTCCAACAGCAGCGCAACACGCGGCGCGTTAAAAAGCGTTTACAGCGCCGGAATAGCCAGATTTTGCGGGCTGTGGAGTGCTGGCTCCAGAAGCCGTTGGAAAAAATTGCGCGCACGCCGCTCCAACAAACGCGCATATTTTTCTCCTTTCTACTCTGACTCGATAATACATTCGACTCCGAGTCGATACTGGCATAGATAGATACATAGATAGTTCTCAGCATAGATATAGCATAGATAGATAGAAAATAGAGAGTTCAACTACTCCTCGTCGTCCTACTCGGTGATGTCCTCCTCCGACGTCTCAATGTAAGCGGTAAGATACTGATCATCATCGGAGTCCCAGGGTGACACTGCTCCTAGCTTGATGTTGAAATGATCGGCTGCCTTCCGCGTACGCTTGTCCTCGCGATAGGCGGCTTGCTCGGCCTCGTCTTCTCCCTCTCCGCCCTCCTTTGCGCGTAGAACTCACGCTCATTGATGATGTCCTGCGGGAAGCATTGGCACCACAATGACATGGCTTCCTCGTCAATCTCGGCGATGCCGAGACGGTGCTACAGCCTCCGGTTGTCGTGACGATCCTCGTCGGTGATAAGCCACGGGGAGGCGTGAGCTCCCGCACCCTCTCCTGCGTTGGCATGTTGGGAAAGTTCAATGTTCTACGAGACCACCGGAGGCTCCACGCTGCCGCGTCATACGCACGTGAAGCCTCATGGGCGGTGTCGAAAGTGCTGAGGTAGCGGCGCGTCTCGCAGAACCAGATCTCAGCGGAGAATACGCAGGAGGGGCGCGCGCAGACGCCATGGTATCCCCAAGTTTGCCGGTGATGCGACGGCATGGCGGCAAGGCGATAAAGAGTGGGGAGAGAGCGGTGGCGAGGAACAGAGCAGTGAGAGGGTGTTGGATTTTATAAAGCGCGCCGGACGCCCCGCCAAAACTAGCGCGCGCCCAGCGCCCGACCGCTTTTTCCCGCGCCCGCGCGATCCTTTCCCGTTGTCCCTGCTATCTCTACTCTTATATTTATTTTATATTTATATTTAAATTTATCTCTTATCTTATCTTACTCTTATAAAAGACAAAGTTGGTGATGATGGTGTGTCTGCCATCCTGCAATATAGGTCGTCTGATTTATATCCAACGGATAGGAAGGAAACTATGGCAATTTTGCAAAAAGATACCTACACCCCTCTCCACATTTGCAAATAAAGCCTTCCCTCATTCAACCTTTTCTCCCACAAGATAAACTACTCATACAAATGCATCTTGATGTTCCGTGCAACGCATGGGCATCTTGCTAGTTCTATTTTTTCCCATCATTTGCCACACTACTGGTTGCAGATGAAGAACCTACCCAAGAACAGCGTGATATAGGAGCGACGCACAATTACAAGGTGATATTCTATTGGACAATGGAGGCTATAACCAATTACTTTTACGGGAACAATATCAACCAGGAAATTTGAAGGGTAGGTATGAACAAAATTGGAACTACACATGTACTGCTAAGAGATTCAATACACACATTACCAATCGAGGAGGAGTACGATGGTCGCGGCGGCCTCTGTGCATCATGGTCAGCAATGGGAGTCAGTTCATTGTCCATGACGGTGGTGCTTCTGCGCTTGGCGCCGGCTTCCGAGAAGAAGATCCGAGACCGTGGAAGATGGTGCCGGGGAAGAGGCTGTGTGTATGAGGACGACGGTTGACCAGCTCCAGTGCGGTGTACGACATTGTTGATGAGGCAGATGCGCTGTGGTGGACAAGTGCGCTGATGTAGAAGGGGAGGAGCATGAAAGCTGCGGTGCCGTGGAGAAGTCTATTTTGCGGTGGGGATAGAAAATGGGGAGTATTCAGGTGTACTACTCTGGATGCTGGGGTGTGGTTGGCTGGGTAGGGTGAACCTGAAGTTACCAAAACAGTCCCCTACCAAGCGTCATCCATAGGCTTATTCTGAAGAGTATGATGGTAACTTTGCACTGCTCGAATCAGGGTCGCGGGAGATTTTCCCACCTACCTCAAAATTTTTTGATAGTGAACTCCCCGTGTGGCATGTTGGGTGATTGGGCTAAGCCACTAGCGAGTTGTACTTGTAGTTAGTAGTACTAGTAACTACTAGTACTCCCTTCATTTTTATTAACTCTGCATAGTAGGTTTGACTGAAGTCAAACTTCCTAATGTTTGACCAAGTTTATAGAAAAATATAATCATTTACCATAAGAAATATGTATGATGTGAAAGTACATTAAATAATGAATCTAATGGAATTTATTTGTTATTCTATAAGTTAATGTTTTTCGTTATAAACTTTGTGAGAGTTTACAAAACTTGACTTTGACCAATGCAAATACACATACTTAAATAAAAACGGAGGGAATACACATTTGTTTTCATAGTTTATAGTGAATTAATCATTTGTTGTAATCGTGAAATAAATATATTAGGCTACTGACTTCGAATGTAATGGTCTATACAATTCAATAGTTATAATCATTGTTGGATTCCATGATGTATACGAGGTCTATAGTACTTCACAATATGCACAAATTCACATAATCCCAGTCAAATGAAAATCTAAATGCATTTCCTAGTTATTAGTTTGTAGGATGCAACAAAACTAACCATAACTCTACATCATCCATTATAAAAGCAACATTTTGAACACATCCCAATGTGTGAATGAAACGTGTAGAGAGAGCTTGCACAGATGGAGCAGATAGGGCGGGAAAGATTGTATGTATGTGGGCGAGAGAGTAGGAGACAAACCTAGAGAGAGAGAGAGAGAGAGAAAGAGGATGAAGTTAGGTCTGTGAGAAAGATGGAGACATGTAATATACAAGAGATGCGTGTGCATCCGGATTTTGTGCACATGGAAGGAGAAGAGACAACAAGTTTGATGAGAGAGCTGGAAAAACATGGACGAGAGGGGAAGGATCTCGTGGGTTGAGGGATTGATAACTTTGTGCAGGAGAGAGAGGGATTGGTAATTTTGTGCGGGAGAGAGAGAGAGGGGGAGGGGGAGGAGTTAGTTAGTCATCGTGAAATCATCTTGCTTCCAAATGGCCCCGCATTCTCTAGTGCAATGTGCTCATTGTCTTTGATCTCTTTGATGCCCTCTTTGAAGATTGAGGTGGCATGCATGCTGGGGTGATGAATTATGTGCTCGGGGAAGGGGGGAGTGTGTGTGCAATGTGTGTGTGTGTGTGTGTGTGATATTGAGAGAAATCAAACCTATGGAGAGAAATGTGTGTGTATGTGTCGAAAATCTACATGTTAAATAGGGTTTTCACAAAGAGATTGCGCGTGCAAGATAGATAGCGATGTGTGGGCCTTGGGGTGGGAAGGGGTCAGGTGAGGTTGTCAAAATGTGTGCGTTGATGTGTGGGTTACATGCGATCGTGCGAGGGACGAACGAATCGAGAGAGATGGTTGTTCTGTTACGGATGCTCCTCTCTCTCTCTCACACACACACACACACACACAATTACAAGCAGAAGACCATTCTCTCATGTATACACAATGTATTGGCATCTCTCTATGTCTCACTCATGCATGATCATTTGCACATTCACACCTCTCTCTGTCTCTATCACACGCACACCGTCTCCACATTGCCCTTCTGCCACAACACTCATATGGACACATACACACGTTCTCTCTCAGTCACACACACAAAATCAGTATTAAAATAACTAGGGCGCACCTAAAACGTCCAAATCCAAATAAACACTAACTGAAGATAAATTCAAATATATGGAAATATTGTACCGTGAAGAACTTTTGCAGGAAAAAAATTTGAGTAATATTTGGGGATTGTTTTCACATACAAAAAAGGTTCGGTGGATGTCCTTCGAGCACAACACGGTGACGCACCATTCGATCGACCGCGCGGCCGTGGTGCACGCGCTTGCATAAGATTCCGTATCGTTGTTGTGGTAACTAATATAAGTGCCGCCTCAGATTAATGTTTATGTGTACTATTACAATATTCTTTTAAGTTTGACCAACCCTATATAAAACTAAACTAAGCTCCCATACGCACACTCATCAATATGTCGCCGCCGCCATTGCGCATGCCGGCGCTCGCCTGCTCCGGCCAACCATCTATCGTCCATCACCGCCGTGTCACTGCCATCCCTGTGCCATGAAACCGAAGGCTCACCCGCTCACATCGTCTGCAGTCCCTCCTCGCGATGCTGCCATGCTACCGCGCTGCCAAGCAAGCAAGCAGCTGGTGGAGCCGCGTCTATGCACGCAGTGTACGAAGAGGAGGATGAGCGCGTGCTCTAGCACACCGACGAGGAGGAACTAGCTTGACATTGTCGTCTCTGCCCATGCGGAGGAGGCGCGCATGGTGGCTGTCGCGGCAGAAGCCGGTTGCGGTCGCGCCCGTGCCGAGCGTGCAAACCGGGTGCGGATGCGGAATCTACCTTCGAGACCTTGAATGCCACGTGGATCCTACAATCTGAAGGACCAATTTGGGTCAGTCGACACTTGTGGGTCAGAAGGGCTTCTTCAACCTCTGAAATTGATGCACTATTCATCTTCTCTCTCAGGCATCGAGCCACCAGCCCGCCACACGCCTAACCGCCTGCCGCCGCCGCCCCGTCCTCCCCTGAACCGCCTGCCACCGCCATGCTACCCTACCCCCGCTGTCGGTGTCAAAATCGGCGGATCTCGGGTAGGGGGTCCCGAACTGTGCGTCTAGGCGGATGGTAACAGGAGACGAGGGACACGATGTTTTACCCAGGTTCGGGCCCTCTTGATGGAGGTAAAACCCTACGTCCTGCTTGATTAATATTGATGATGTGTGTTACAAGAGTAGATCTACCACGAGATCAAGGAGGCTAAACCCTAGAAGCTAGCCTATGGTATGATTGTTGTTCGTCCTACGGACTAAAGCCATCCGGTTTATATAGACACCGGAGAGGGCTAGGGTTACACAGAGTCAGTTACAATGGTAGGAGATCTACATATCCATATCGCCAAGCTTTCCTTCCACGCCAAGGAAAGTCCCCTCCGGACACGGGACGAAGTCTTCAATCTTGTATCTTCATAGTCTTGGAGTCTGGCCGATGATGATAGTTCGGCTATCCGGACACCCCCTAGTCCGGGACTCCCTTAGTAGCCCCTGAACCAGGCTTCAATGACGACGAGTCCAGCACGCATATTGTCTTTGGCATTGCAAGGCGGGTTCCTCCTCCGAATAATTTATAGAAGATTGTGAACACCAGGATAGTGTCCGGCTCTGGAAAATAATTTCCACATACCACCGTAGAGAGAATAATATTTACACAAGTTCAATCTGCTGACGTATCTCGTGGCGTGTCGTCACGCCGCTACCAAGCCTTTACTCGAATTGTTTTTATCGTACCGCCTCAGCGTGTTTAGCGCAACGGTTTCCTTGGCACGTCTTGTTGAAGCAGAGATCGTGTTCCCCTTATTCCGGGATTCCCATCAATACGGACGTGGGTAACCCAACCGCGCCATTGATTGCGGCGCTTGGGGGATAAGCGAGTTTTACCAGGCCGGCGGGGACGCATGTTTTTGTCCGCCCATATAAGGGGATAAAGATCCAACCCTTTTACCTGCACCTTCTTCCTCCTTGGCTTATCCATCTCTGCGAACCCGAGCTCCAGCGCCCAAGCCCGCACATCTCACATCAACCTTCTCCAACCATGTCCGGAGCGGGAGGCAAGTGGATGGCCTCCTCCGTCACGGAGGGGCAGATCCAGAAGCTGCGCAGCACCGGATACTTGTCCAGCAACATCGTGCACCGGCTCCCCAACGAGGGAGAGCTCATCCCCACCCCCAGGCCCCATGAGAGGGTTGTATTCCTTCCCCATTTCCTCCGCGGACTGGGCTTCCCACTCCATCCCTTTGTCCGGGGGCTCATGTTCTACTACGGCCTGGATTTCCATGATTTGGCCCCGAATTTCATCCTCAACATCTCGGCGTTTATCGTCGTGTGTGAGGCCTTCCTCTGCATCCAGCCCCACTTCGGCTTGTGGCTCAAGACCTTCAGTGTGAAGCCGAAGGTTGTGAAGGGCAGCCAAGCGGAGTGCAGAGGCGCCATGGTGGGCAGGATGTCCCACGTTACTTGGCTTGAGGGCACTTTCGTGGAAACCATCAAGGGGTAGCAATCGGGGTGGTTCTACATCACCGAGCCGCGTGACCCCGAATGGGCAGCGGCCCCCGAATTCAGATCCGGCATCCCCACACGGCTCACCTCTGGGAAAGAGAGCGGCCGGACATGGGGTGATTCGGAGGAGTTGACCGGACTCCAAGCTTGCATCCAAAAGCTAGTGGACAAGAAGGTCAAGCTTGTCAACGTAGTCCAGGTCATGCTCATCCGCCAGATTCTCCCGTGCCAACGACGGGGCTTCAACATGTGGGAGTTCGATCCGGTGCAACACCAGACTTTGAGCGGGCTCTTCGATACTATGGACGAAGATGTGTGGAAGGTGCTGTTCAAGGGCGTCGAGGCTCCCGCATTCGCTACCGAAGATCGCGGATTCAGCTCGCAGCGTCCAGCTGACGAGGTAAGTGATTTTGTCCTTTACGGGACGCTTGTTTTCCATAGTTTGACTCTATGCGGGATCTAAACTCCCTTTCCTTTGACATGACTGGCTGAAGAAGGCCGAACAGGCTATCTGTCCGGCCCCATTGCCATAGGACCCAGCGGACGCCCGTTTGACGGGGCTGCTGAAATCATTAAAAAGAAGGCCACGGGGACTCGGAAGAGTTCCCGTTTTCAGGTGCTATCGGATGACGACTCCGAGGCCGACTCCTGTCACCAAGGTGAGGAGGAGAAGAAGAAAGCCTCTTCCCCAGCGGGGGCAGAGAAGAAAAGGAAGGCCTCCCCAACGAGGGAGGCCGAAGGGTCCAAGAAGGGAAAAACTCTTCCCCCGGACTGCTCTGCCAACGCCAGTGATGACGACGAGGACTGGCCTCCCAGGGCCAAGCCCCTGGCGAGATCGTGAGTATCCGGACTCCCGAATAACTTCACGGTTTTTTTTTGCCACACAATGTCTTTCTAATGCTGCATACAACCCTGCAGTCCGCCCAAGGACGATCTTCCCGCTTCGTCGAGCGGGTCCTTAGGTGCGTCGGATATGGATTCTCTTCCGACCGCCTCCACCCCCTGTGACACGGACGATGCCGAGGTGGGATCCCAGGAAGGGACCCGCCAGGAGGAGGAGGCCCCGGAGGTGTCGCAGGACAACCTCCCGGACTTTGCACCGGACTCGGCTCTGGATCCCCTAGTGGCTCCGGAGTCCGGCGGGCGGCCCCTTCGTAAGAAGGGCAAGACCGTGACACCGGAAGCCTCCGTCCAACCGGAGGCACCGGATAGCTTGCTGGAGGCGCTCAATGGCGCCTCCATCAAAGAGGAACACCACACTGTTATGAGTGTGGTGATTCAGAAGGCGCAGCTCGCCAAGAGCGGGCTGACCGAAGCCTGCAGCAGCCTTCTAACAGGCTTTGAGGTAAGAACTGTGATATATGTAAAATAGTACCGCATAGACAGTAGCCCCTGATGCTCGGTTCGGTGTTCGTAAAGAAAAGCCGGACTGAGGATCTAAGAAGATATACGCAGGAGTCATAAAAAATATGTCGATATGGGATTGCAGGCTGCGCTGCTGACCTCTGCTGCACTGACTATGGAGGTCAATACTTTGAAGGAAGGCCTCGAGCGGTCCGAGAACAAGCTCAGCCGTGCCAAGAAGCAGCTCGAGGACAAGGAAGGTGAGTAACACCTTATTGAAATTGTACCTTACAGAAAAGGATTTTGGTTGCAAAAGGAAAGACAAGGATAACATGGGTATTGCAGGGGCCACTAACCAGGTGGCGACCCTGAAAGAGGCGGTGGCCGCGGCCAAACGCAATGCGGCCATGGAGCGCATCGAGCGAGAGAAGCAGGAGGCGCGGGTGGCGGAGGTACAGCAAGAGCTCCAGGATCTCGTGAAAAAACATGAGAGCCTGGAGCGTGACTCGAAGACTCGAGAGTCTGAGCTTGCAGCGGCTCTTGAGAGTGCCAAAGCCGCTAAGGCCGAAGCCTACAAGGCCCTCCAGGAAATCGAGGCGTTGAAGAAAATAGCAGCGGGTAAGGCATTTTTCATGCAAAGTAAGCATGTGAGTGTTAATTACCTATTGCTTACCCGAATTCGGAGCTCTCCAGGAGCGTTCGCAGATCTTCCTCGCAGCGTGTCCGATGCTGCCGCGTTCTACCGGGCCGAGGAGGGGAGCTCGACAGAGAAGGTCTTCTGGTCTCAATATGCTGAGGCCGGACATCCGGTGCCCCTTAGCGACCAGCTGAAGCAGCTGGTCGAGCTCCACAAGGCGGCCGAACAGGCCATGAAGGGCCTCATAGTTCGGATGTGGCCTAAGGAGGCCATGCCTGGGAGCTACTTCGGCCAGGTGCGGCGGCTGGTGGATGCGTGTCCGTGGGTTGAAGTCATCAAGCACTCCGCCTGTATTGAAGGTGCCCATCGGGCCCTTGCCCGCGCAAAGGTGCACTGGCGCAAGATGGATGCCCAGAAGCTCGTGACGGACCCACCACCGGAGGGCAAGGAGCATCGCACGCCCGAGATGTATTATAAGAGTGTGCTGAAGGGTGCACGTACTATTGCGGGTGAGTGCTCCAAAGATGTAATATTTGAGTAGACTCGCATTTTGTTATCCTGTGCGCTGAAAACTTAGTTCATTTGCGCTAAGCAACGCATCTTAATTTAAAATATTACCTTCTGTGCGGCTGTTTATCAAATCTGAGAGATGGCAAGTTGTCGGCTTCAGCCCCCATGCCACGAGTGCTGGGGTGTTCGGGATAAATTTGAGCACTCTTGTTCCCATATTTGGGTCCATCGAGGGAGGCGCTCAACACAACGAACAAGGCAACCGGACTTATAATGCTTGAACACTCTCACTTAGCCATAGAATTCTATAATTTTAAATTTCGGCGAAGCCCCTAGTCTTCGGAAGGCCGAATTTGGGGCGCTATCCATGCCTGGGCCGGACAAAAACCGGCTCCTCGCTCTAAGCGGCATAAGTCTTTAGGGACTCGCAAAAAACCTCTCGAACAGCGACCAGCTCTCGCCTCATCATGACGGTCAGTTTTAGCTTTCTCCACTGAGGCATTAACCCAGCTCAACTGGGGCGCAATCGCAGTGGTTCTCCCAGTGCTACCTTAGCCGATACAAGGGAACGTAAGGTACCAAAACATGGGAGCCGGGCAAACCCAACTATTGACCCAAGACATGATTCAGAGCTGATGCATACAATGCTATAAGTTCGGGGTGCCGCACTTGTGAAAGTGTTTGGACTTATCACACCATGATGCGGGGAACATAAGCCCCTGGTGTATTTAGCCATACCAAAACGTACGGATGCGACATGTCACAAATGAACATATGCATAAAAAGAGAAATGCAATTGGAAGCAAAAAGGTGCTGCATTACTTATTCAAGAAAAACTGCTGTAAGTGCAGAACGATACAAATGGTGCGATAAGCAAGGGATGGGACTGTTAAACATGTCCCCCTCCAGGGGTAGGCTGCGGACTGGTGCATAAAACAGATTTAATGCTCGTAATGGAGACCACCTGGATATTTGTTGTAGCCTTTCTTCTTCCCTGGCTGTTGCATCGTGAGTTCGACATGTCTACTGCCGGACAGGGCCTCTGACAAACGGAGTCCTGTGGGTAAAAATAAAAAGGAAAATGAGAAAGAAAAAAAGAACGACACACTTGAGAGCCCCTGGTGTGGTTGAGCCGCAGTCTGGGCCTATCATGGTCGCGCCCCTCTCCCCATGCCCATGGTATCTTTAGAGCGTAATGGTTTACGTGAAAGGACCTGTCTTGACGTTTTACAAGGGCTGGGGTTGGGGCCGCACTGCTACGCGTGCTCGGAACGTGCCAGGTGGTGTTGTTGTAGGTTACTCCGGGCGCGCTTAGCTGTGTCTGGCCGCTTAACGGCCGGACTCGAGAATTGCCTTAAGAGGCTGCATCGTACTTCTGCCGCGAGAGCCGATGTATGTTCCTCCGTGCGGAGAGAACGTTCAGTGTTTCCGTTGACCGTGATAACTCCTCGAGGGCCTGGCATCTTGAGCTTGAGGTATGCGTAGTGCGGCACCGCGTTGAACTTTGCGAACGCGGTACGTCCAAGCAGAGCATGATAGCCGCTGCGGAACGGAACTATGTCGAAGATTAACTCCTCGCTTCGAAAGTTATCCGGGGATCCGAAGACCACTTCCAGTGTAACTGAGCCTGTACAATTGGCTTCTACACCTAGTATGACGCCTTTAAAGGTCGTCTTGGTAGGTTTAATCCTTGAGCGGTCTATGCCCATTTTGCGCACTGTGTCCTGATAAAGCAGGTTCAGGCTGCTGCCGCCGTCCATCAGGACTCTGGTGAGGTGAAATCCATTGACGATTGGGTCTAGAACCAATGCGGCGAATCCACCATAGCAGATGCTGGTGGGGTGGTCCCTTCAATCAAAAGTGATCGGGCAGGAAGACCATGGATTGAACTTCGGGGCAACTGGCTCCATCGCGTATACATCCCTGAGTGCACGCTTCCGCTCCCTTTTGGGTATGTGCGTGGCGTATATCATGTTCACCGTCCGCACCTGTGGGGGGAAACCCTTCTGTCCTCTATTGTTCGGCGGTCGGGTCTCTTCCTCGTCATCGCTAGGCAGCCCCTTGTCATTGTTTTCAGCAATTAACTTGCCTGCCTGCTTGAATACCCAACAGTCCCTGTTGGTGTGGTTAGCTGGCTTTTCGGGGGTGCCGTGTATCTGGCACAAGCGGTCGAGTATTCGGTCCAAATTGGACGGACCCGGAGTAGTTCTTTTGAATGGCTTTTTCCGCTGACCGGGTTTAGAGCCTCTGAATCCGGCATTGACTGCCGTATCCTCACCATTGTCGCCGTTAATGCTGCATTTGTTCTTGTTACGACGCGAGCTGCCATTACGGTCCTTGAAATCCGGACTGCCAGAATTTTTGCTGAGGTTATTGCTGCGTGCTAGCCAGCTGTTCTCACCCACGCAGAAGCGGGTCATGAGTGATGTGAGGGCTGCCATGGATTTCGCCTTTTCCTGTCCTAGGTGCCGGGCAAGCCACTCGTCGCGGATGTTGTGCTTGAAGCCCGCTAGGGCCTCTGGATCCGGACAGTAGACGATTTGGTTCTTCTTTGTTAGGAACCGTGTCCAGAATTGTCTGGCCGATTCGTCTGGCTGCTGAATTATGTGGCTTAGGTCATCGGCGTCTGGTGGTCGCACATACGTGCCTTGGAAGTTATCGAGGAATGCGGCTTCCAGGTCTTCCCAACTCCCGATTGACTCTGCTGGCAAGCTGTTAAGCCAATGCCAGGCTGGTCCTTTAAGTTTGAGTCGGAGATATTTGATGGCGTGAAGATCATCACCGCGGGCCATGTGGATATGGAGGAGATAGTCTTCGATCCAAACCGCGGGGTCTATTGTGCCATCGTAGGATTCAATGTTCACGGGTTTAAACTCTACGGGGATTTGATGATCCATTACTTCGTCTATGAAGCATAGTGGGTGTGCGGCGCCTCTGTACTGGGCGATATCACGACGGAGCTCGAAAGAGCTTTGTCTATTTTGTTCGGCCCAGCCAGACTTACTGTGTCCGGCACGACGGTTGTCGTCACGTATCATGGGGCGCCCACGTGATCCATAGATTGATCTTGATTGTCTTGCCTTATCCTCCAATATATCTCGCAAGTCTGGAGCGTTCCCCTATGGCTTTGTGCTCTTCGAGCGATGTCGGGGTACGGTTCTAGTGAAGGGCCTAGGGGCCTCTCTGTCGTGACCACGGGGTGGTCGGTCAACCGTATTGTCTGCTGGTGATGCAGGTTCATACGCCTCCTCCTCTAATCGGGGGAGCAGCTTGCATTTAGGGTAACTTTTGGAGGGGCGTTCGAGCTCATGCTCTTCGGCCGCGAGGACTTCAGTCCATCTGTCGGCTAGCAGATCTTGATCAGCTCTAAGCTGTTGCTGCTTTTTCTTTGTCGTCCGCATCCCAACCGTCCTGGCATCGGTCCGGCCAAGACTCTCCTGATAACGAGAGATACTCTAGCAAACTCAAGATGTCGCCAAAAGGTGAGTGTAGAAAGATGTCCGCCGCGGTGAACTCCTCGATCGGAGGGGGCGCGGGAGGTTCGGAGTCCGGCGAGGAGTCCGGCACCTCGGAGCCGCGAGCTTCGTGAGGGACAAGGTCAGTGTTCGTCTCTATCGCCGTAGAGGTTGCAGCCCCCGAGGCGGCATCTAGCCATCCGCCTCGATCTGCGCAGCCGACTCTGAATTGAAGATCGGAGCGGGCTCAAGTGCGGCCTCCAGGGTACTGTCCGGCCGCAGAGCTAAATCATGCTCGTCGTGACAGTGCGGCACGCTCGGCTGTGGCTCGAATCCATCGAGGATCAAGTCCCCACGGATGTCAGCCGTGAAGTTCAAACTTCCAAATCTGATCTAACGGCCAGGGGCGTAACTTTCGATCTGCTCTAGATGGCCAAGCGAATTGGCCCGCAGTGCAAAGCCGCCGAATACGAAGATCTGTCCGGGAAGGAAGGTCTCACCCTGGATTGCGTCGTTGATGATGATCGAAGAAGCCATCGAGCCTATCGGCGACGACACAGAGGAACTCTCAATGAAAGCACCAATGTCGGTGTCAAAACCGGCGGATCTCGGGTAGGGGGTCCCGAACTGTGCGTCTAGGCGGATGGTAACAGGAGACAAGGGACACGACGTTTTACCCAGGTTCGGGCCCTCTTGATGGAGGTAAAACCCTACGTCCTGCTTGATTAATATTGATGATGTGTGTTACAAGAGTAGATCTACCACGAGATCAAGGAGGCTAAACCCTAGAAGCTAGCCTATGGTATGATTGTTGTTCGTCCTACGGACTAAAGCCATCCGGTTTATATAGACACCGGAGAGGGCTAGGGTTACACAGAGTTGGTTACAATGGTAGGAGATCTACATATCCATATCGCCAAGCTTGCCTTCCACGCCAAGGAAAGTCCCCTCCGGACACGGGATGAAGTCTTCAATCTTGTATCTTCATAGTCTTGGAGTCCGGCTGATGATGATAGTTCGGCTATCCGGACACCCCCTAGTCCGGGACTCCCTCACCCGCCATCCATTTAACCCCGGGCACGATCCATTTTTTCCGGCGAACTGCATTCCACACCCCAACACTCATAAGATAGATCATGGGCACCCTGCCACCCTAATATAGATACTGGGGTAGCTTCTTCCTTCGCTCCGTTGAACTTCTTTCACAAATTGACTGACCCAAATTATACTACTAGTACGTATGTATTAAGTACAGTAGGAACACGAAGATACGAGCAGTAGTACCAACTACAAGAAGAACAGTAGTAAGACATATTAGTACTACTATACGTACTGAAGAGTTAAAATAGCAAGAAAGAACATAAACATAGTTCTGCTAGGGGCTCAACACAACACACCTATGAAATAAAACTAAGCAACTGGTCCGCTTGACACTGCAGTAGAACCAACATGAGCGACATCACTGCTACCTTACTCAGAGTCCGATTCCACGTCCTCGACTTCGTCCTCGTCCCTCTTCCTCTTCCTCTTTGCCAATGATTCTTTGCTTGAACCGGACACTGGGCTCTGCTTCTTCATCCAACCCTTGTAGATATTTAAACAAAGGTAGGCATCCATTGCTGCGTACAGGATGTGATCTTCATCTATTGTCTTCGACTCCCATGCATGATGAAACTCGTGGTGAGGTTTCTTCAGTTGAGCATACGAAGGATCAATCATGGCTGCTGCCAGGGTCATCATTGAAGGATGAGAGGAGGACACCAGGCTTGCCTTCTGGTGATCGAAGGGCTGGCCTACAAAGAGGCCTATCCTACACAGGACATTCCTGTCGTTCGTAAAGTCCAAAGTAATGAATTTCACTCTTTTGTCCTTGAGGAAGAACTCAAATTCCTGGCACCTAACATCGGCATGGCATATGTGGTAGAGCAAGCACACGTTATGTACGCAAACCTAGATCACGGCGGGCTTCTTCTTCTCTTCCTCCTTTAGAAGCTTCTCGCTTTCTAGGACTGTGGTGTACTCAACATCTAGCCCAGTGACCCACTCATCCTTTGAACTTTCGAACATGCGTAGGAAACGAGCAAGGCATGCTTCCACCGCGGCGGATCTACGGGTGTAGATGACGATGAACTCATCATCGGTGATGGTTCTAACCTAGTACTCAATGGTGATCTTGGAGATTTGGGAGGCCATGGATTTTGGAGGCGGTTAGGAGAAGTTGAACTAGTGTAATGTGAAAGGACGGGACGACTCAGAGCAAACTATTGTAAGGTAGAAGACGGGGACGAGTAGGGCGTGCGAATGGCATGGGGTTGTTGGCTTGCCTAGTGGATAAATGGCTACATGCCCCCAAAGAGTTCTCGAGTACTATGCCGGACCCACTAGATGTCATGTCTACTAGACCCATATCGTAGGCCCGACGGCATAGCTTCTGCGTGTTCGCACGCCATGCCGGCACGTGGATGTAACTTCACTTAATTCTGTCAACTGTCGCGCCACCCACGACCTTTGCCTCACTCGCGCGGTCGCGCCCTTTGAGATTTCAGACGGCTATAAATGAACAATTTTTTGCCTACTCCGCATGCATGATACTCCCTCTGGTCCTTTTTACTCCGCGTAAGATTTGTGTCAAGTCAAATTTTGCAAATTTTTTGACCAAATTTATACTAAAAATATCAATATCTACAATACCAAATATATATTTTATGAAACTATGTTTTATAATGAGTATAAAAATACTGATTTGACATTGTGAATGTTGATACATTTTTCTATAAGTTTGGTCAAAGTAGAGGTACATTGACTTCAGACAAAACTTATATGCACAATGCAGAATAGTTCCTCCGTCCAGGTGCGTGCCATGTCCTATCTAGTAATCAGAACAGGGTTGGCTACTAGAGTACTACTACCTCCCTTCTAGTTTAAAGGGCTCGATTCAAAATTTTCACCTACTCTTACTAAGATAGAGGCGGTGGAATAGTTTTTGTAGTCTGCAAAAGTACTCAATTAATGCTCTTGTTCTTCACAAAAAAATTTGTTTACCAATGCATTATCGCATTGCATGCATGCATGAACAGTAGTAAATGACAAAGATTTTTACATGCACTAGCAAGATGCCCGTGCATTGCATGGAAAATCAAGATCTTGTAGGAGAAAAGGATGAATGAGGGAAGGCCTTATCTGCAAATGTGGAGAGGAGTGCGGGTAAATTGTCATAGTTTCCTTCCCATCCGTTAGATATAGATCGGGCGGTCTATATAGATCTGTTACTCTAACCCCGTCTCTTCTTTAATTCTTTGCCACATCAGCATGTTTGCTATTCCCGTGTGCATGATACCAGATACTACCACATTACCACCACTATGGCCAGCCTTAATCATCGCATGCAATAATTTAGTGCACCTTGAAATCTGAATGCTTGCTTGACTCTCCTTCTCCCTCCGGCAGTCCCACCACTCCACCCCGTGAGGAAAAATCTGCATGCATGACTCTCCTCCCCCCATGCTCGTCCAATCCGTTGTGACCAGCAATATTTCCACCCCTTCCCTCCCCCATAATTTACTCCAACAAATATGCCCATGTAGCTGTTATGTTAATCACGCAACATATCTTACGGGACGCTGCTTCAGTTACTCAACTGCAGGTTGCTACGTCTTGAGCTTGCGTTGGTTTTCCTTGAAGAGGAAAGGGTGATGCAGCAATAGTAGCGTAAGTATTTCCCTCAGTTTTTGAGAACCAAGGTATCAATCCAGTAGGAGGCTCCTCAAAAGTCCCACGGACCTACACAAACAAACAAAGAACTCGCAACCAACGCAATAAAGGGGTTGTCAATCCCTTCACGGCCACTTGCGAAAGTGAGATCTGATAGAGATAGTATGATAAGATAAATATATTTTCGGTATTTAATAATATAGATGCAAAAAGTAAAGATGCAAATAAAAGTAGATTGAAAGCTTATATGATAAAAGATAGACCCGGGGGCCATTGGTTTCACTAGTGGCTTCTCTCAAAATAGCATAAGTATTATGGTGGGTGAACAAATTACTGTCGAGCAGTTGATAGAAAAGCTAATAATTATGAGATTATCTAGGCATGATCATGCATATAGGCATCACGTCCGTGAGAAGTAGACCGACTCCTGCCTGCATCTACTACTATTACTCCACACATCGACCGCTATCCAGCATGCATCTAGAGTATTAAGTTCATAAGAACAGAGTAACACATTAAGAAAGATGACATGATGTAGAGGGATAAACTCAAGCAATATGATATAAACCCCATATTTTTATCCTCGATGGCAACAATACAACACGTGCATTGCAACCCTTTCTGTCACTGGGTAAGGACACCGCAAGATTGAACCCAAAGCTAAGCACTTCTCCCATGGCAAGAAAAATTAATCTAGTAGGCCAAACCAAACTGATAATTCGATCATACAAAAAATAATTCAGAGAAGATTCAAATATTTCTCATAGATAAACTTGATCATAAACCAACAATTCATCGGATCTCGATAAACACACCGCAAAAAGAGTTTACATCAAATAGATCTCCACAAGAGAGGGGGAGAACATTGTATTGAGATCCAAAAACAGAGAAGAAGCCATCTAGCTAATAACTATGGACCCGAAGGTATGTGGTAAACTACTCACAACTCATCGGAGGGGCTATTGTGTTGATGTAGAAGCCCTCCATGGTCAATTCCCCCTCCGGCGGAGCGCCGGAGAACGCTCCAAGATGGGATCTCGCGGATACAGAAGGTTACGGCGGTGGAAATTATTTTTCGATGGCTCCCTGGATGTTTTTGGGGTACGTAGGTATATATAGGAGGAAGAAGTACGTCGGTGGCCGCTCGAGGGGCCCAGGAGACAGGGGGCGCGCCCAGGAGGGGTGGGCGCGCCCTCCTATCTCCTGGCCGCCTCGATTGCTTCTTGACTTGCACTCCAAGTCCTCTGGGTCATGTTCGCTCCAAAAATCACACTCCCGAAGGTTTCATTCCGTTTGGACTCCGTTCGATATTCCTTTTCTTCGAAATACTGAAATAGGCAAAAAAAACAGCAATACGGGATGGGCCTCCGGTTAGTAGGTTAGTCCCAAAATGATATAAATGTGTAAAATAAAGCCCATAAACATCCAAAAGGGGTAATATAATAGCATGGAACAATAAAAAATTATAGATACGTTGGAGACGTATCAAGCATCCCGAAGCTTAATTCCTGCTCGCCCTCGAGTAGGTAAATGATAAAAACAGAATTTTTGATGTGGAATGCTACCTAGCATAATTCTCAATGTAATTTTGTTTATTGTGGCATGAATATTCAGATCCAAATGATTCAAGATAAAAGCTTATAAAACAAAAAAATAATAATACTTCGAAGCATACTAACAAATAATCATGTCCTGTCAAGATAGCATAGCCAAAAAAAGCTTATCCCTACAAAATTATATAGTTAGGCCATGCTTCATTTTCATTACACAAAATACTCCCATCATGTACAACCCCGATGACGAGCCGAGCAATTGGTTCATATTTTTTAACGCGCTTCAGCTTTTTTCAACTCTTACACAATACATGAGCGCAAGCCATGGACATAGCATTATGGTGGTATATGGTGGTGGTTGTAAGGACAAAAGGGAGGAGATAGTCTCACATCAACTAGGCGTATCAACGGGCTATGGAGATGCCCATTAATAGATATCAATGTGACTGAGTAGGTATTGCCATGTGACAGATGCACTAGAGCTATAAATGTATGAAAGCTCAACAAAAGAAACTAAGTGGGTGTGCATCCAACTTGCTTGATCGCGAAGACCTAGGGCATTTTGAGGAAGCCCGTCATTGGAATATACAAGCCAAGTTCAATAATGAAAAACTCCCACTAGTATATGAAAGTGACAACATAGAAGACTCTCTATCATGAAGATCATGGTGCTATTTGGAAGCACAAGTGTGGAAAAGAGATAGTAGCAATTGTCCCTTCTCTCTTTTTCTCTCATTTTATTATTTTTTCTTTTTTTTCTTTTTTTTTCTTTGGCCTTTTTTTTCTTTTTGGCGTTTCTCTCTCTCTTTTTTCCTTTTTTTTCTTTCTTTGTAAAGTCCGAAGTCTCATCCCGACTTGTGGGGGAATCATAGTATTCATTATCCTTTCCTCACTGGGACAATGCTCTAATAATGAAGATCATCACACTTTTATTGATTTAGAACTCAAGAATTACAACGCAAAGCTAGAACAAGATATGACTCTATATGAATGCCTCCGGCGGTGTACCTGGATATGCAATGAATCAAGAGCGACATGTATGAAAATTATGAAGGTGGCTTTGCCACAAATACGATGTCAACTACATGATCATGCAAAGAGCAATATGACAATGATGGAGCGTGTCATAATAAACGGAACAGTGGAAAGTTGCATGGAAATATATCTCGGAATGGCTATGGAGATGCCATAATAGGTAGGTATGTGGATGTTTTGAGGAAGGTAAATAATGAGTGCATGCTACCGGCGAAAGTTGCGCGGTATAATAGAGGCTAGCTAAATGGAAGGATGAGTGTGCGTATATCCATGGACTCACATTAGTCATAAAGAACTCATATACTTATTGCAAAAGTCTACTTAGCCCTCGAAGCAAAGTACTACTACGCATGCCCCTAGAGGGATAGATTGGTAGGAAAAGACCATCGCTCATCCTCGACTGCCCCTCATAAGGAAGATAATCAAAAGAGCACCTCATGCAAAAAAATTGTCACACAACTTTTACCATACGTGCATGCTACGGGACTTGCCAACTTCAACACAAGTATTTAACAATTTCATAATTACCCACTAGCATGACTCTAACATTACTACCTTTATATCTCAATACAATTATCAAGCATCAAATTGATCCTTGTGTTTAATGCACTTTCTATGATAGTTTCTATTATACCCAACTTGGATGCTCATCATTCTAGGACCAAATTCATAACCATAGCAAATACCATGCTGTTATAAGAGACTCTAAAAATAATATAAGTGAAGCATGAGAGACTAGCAATTTCTACAAAATTAAGCCACCGCCGTGCTGTAAAAGATATAAGTGAAGCACTAGAGCAAAAACTATCTAGCTCAAAAGATATAAGTGAAGCACAAAGCATATTCTAATAAATTCTAATCAAGTGGGATTCTCCCAAAAGGTGTGTACAGCACGGATGATTGTGGTAAACTAAAAAGCAAAGATTAATATAATACATGATGCTCCAAGCAAAACACATATCATGTGGCGAATAATATAGCTCCAAGTAAAGTTACCAATGAACGAAGACGAAAGAGGGGATGCCTTCCCAGGGCATCCCCAAGTTAGTATTTTGGCTATTCTTGAATATCTTGGGGTGCCTTGGGCATACCCAAGCTTAGGCTTTTGCCACTCTTTATTCCATAGTCTATCAAAGCTTTACCCAAAACTTGAAAACTTCACAACACAAAACTCAGCAGGAAATCTCATAAGCTCCGTTAGAGAAAGAAAACAAAACCACCATATAAGGTACTGTAATTAACTCATTATTTATTTATATTTTTTTTAACCTACTGTATTCCAAGTTCTCTATGGTTCATACCACTTAATACTAGCCATAGATGCATCAAAATAAGCAAACAACACACGAAAAACAGAATCTGTCATAAACAGAACAGTCTGTAGAAATCTGTAACTAACGCAAACATCTGGAACTCTAAAAATCCTACAAAAATAGGAAGTATTGTAGAATTTGTTTATTGATCATCAGCAAAACGAATCAATGCAAAATCACGTTTCTGTGATTTATTGAATTTTTTCTCGTGAGCACAAAGTTTCTGTTTTTCAGCAGAATCAAATCAACTATCATCATAGGTTATCCTATAGGTTCTACTTGGCACAAACACTAATTAAAACATAAAAACACATCTAAACAGAAGGTAGATGCAAAATTTATTACTAAACAGGAACAAAAACAAAAAAAAGAAAATTGGGTTGCCTCCTAACTAGCACTATCGTTTAACGCCCCTAGCTAGGCATAAAAGCGAAGATAAATCTAAGTAGTGCCATCTTTGGCACTTAATTCATAGGTAGCTCGCATGATAGATTCATAAGGTAATTTGACTTTCTTTCTTGGAAAGTGCTCCATGCCTTTCTTTAATGGAAATTGGAATCTAATATTCTCTTCCTTCATATCAATAATCACACCAATCGTTCTAAGGAAAGGTCTACCAAGAATAATAGGGCAAGAAAGATTGCAATCTATATCAAGAACGATAAAATCTACGGGCAACAAATTTCTATTTGCAACAATGAGAACATTATTGATCCTTCCCATTGGCTTTTTAATGGTGGAATCCGCGAGGTGCAAATTTAAAAAGCAAAAATCAAGATCATGGAAACCTAGAATATCACATAAAGTTTTCGGAATCGTGGAAACACTAGCACCCAAATCACACAAAGCAAAACACTCATGATCTTTAATTTTAATCTTTATAGTAGGTTCCCACTCATCATTAAGTTTTCTAGGTATAGAAACTTCCAAATTAAGTTTTTCATCAAAAGATTGCATCAAGGCATCAACGATATGTTTGGTAAAAGCTTTATTTTGACTATAAGCATGAGGATAATTAACAACGGATTGCAACAAGGAAATACAACTTTCTAAAGAACAATTATCACAATCAAATTCCTTGAAATCCGAGATAGTGGGTTCAATACTATTTAAAGTCATGACCTCTCCAATCCCACTTTTACCAAATTTAGCATCAAGATCTAAAAACTCCGAATTCTTGGGACGCCTTCTAAATAAAGTTGACTCATCTCCAGTCCCATTATTATCAAGATTCATATTGCGAAACAAAGATCTAATTGGAGACAGATCAATAACTTTAAGATCTTCATCATTATTTTCATGGGAACTAGAAGAACATGCCTTTACAAAGCAATCTTTCTTAGCACGCAATCTTGCGGTTCTTTCCTTGCACTCATCAATGGAAATTCTCATGGATTTGAGAGACTCATTGATATCATGCTTAGGAGTACTAGATCTTAGCTTAAGATAATCAACATCAAGCAAAAGTCTATCAATGTTCCTAGCCAAATCATCAACTTTGAGAAATTTTTCTTCAAGCAAAGCATTAAAATTCTTTTGAGAAATCATAAAGTCTTTCACACTATTATCAAAATCAGAGGGCATCTTATTAAAATTACCATAAGAATTATTGTAGAATTTCCATAATTATTAGAGGAATTACTAGGGAACGGTCTAGAATTGAAGTTTCCTCTATAAGCATTTTTTCCAAAACTATTCGTACCAACGAAATTCACATCCATAGATTCATTATTATTCTCAATCAAAGTAGACAAGGGCATATCATTGGGATCAAGAGGAGTATTTTTTAGTAGCAAACAACTTCATAAGTTCATCCATCTTTGCACTCAAAACATTGATTTCTTCTATAGCATGCACTTGTTTACTAGAAGATCTTTCGGTGTGCCATTGAAAATAATTAGCCATAATATTATCAAGAATTTTTGTAGCATTTCCTAACGTGATTTCCATCAACGTGCCTCCCACGGCCGAATCTAAAAGATTTCTAGAAGCAAAGTTCAAACTGGCATAAAGTTTTTGTATGATCATCCATAAATTCAAACCATGAGTAGGGCAATTGAGAATCATCAATTTCATTCTTTTCCCAAGATTGGGTAACATGCTCATGATCAAGTTTTTTAAAATTCATAATATCGTTCCTAAGACTGATAATCTTAGCGGGAGGAAAATATTTAGAGATAAACACATCTTTACACTTGTTCCAAGAATGAATACTATTTTTAGGCAAAGACGAAAACCAAACTTTAGCATGATCTCTAAGAGAAAACGGAAATAACTTTAATTTAACAATATCATTATCCGTATCTTTCTTCTTTTGCATATCACACAAATCAACAAAGTTGTTTAGATGAGTAGCGGCATCTTCACTAGGAAGGCCGGCGAATTGATCTTTCATAACAAGATTCAGCAAAGCAGTATTGATTTCACAAGACTCAACATCATTAAGAGGAGCAATTGGAGTACTAAGGAAATCATTATGATTGGTATTGGAGAAACCACACAATTTGGTATTATCTTGCGCCATGGAAGTAATCCAACACACAAGCAAACAGAAAAAGGCAAGCGAAAGAGAGAGATAGATTAGGAAAGAGAGGGCAAATAAAGCGGCAAGGGTGAAGTGGGGGAGAGGAAAACGAGAGGCAAATGGCAAATAATGTAAATGCGAGGTAGATGAGTTTGTGATGGGTACTTGGTATGTCTTGACTTTAGCTAAGACCTCCCCGGCAACGGCGCCAGAAATCCTTCTTGCTACGTCTTGAGATTGCGTTAGTTTTCCTTGAAGAGGAAAGGGTGATGCAGCAATAGTAGCATAAGTATTTCCCTAAGTTTTTGAGAACCAAGGTGTCAATCCAGTAGGAGGCCCCTCAAAAGTCCCACACACCTACACAAACAAACAAACAACTCGCAACCAACGCAATAAAGGGGTTGTCAATCCCTTCACGGCCACTTGCGAAAGTGAGATCTGGTAGAGATAGTATGATAAGATAACTATATTTTTGGTATTTTATAATATAGATGCAAATAAAAGTAGATTGAAAGCTTATATGATAAAAGATAGACCCGGGGGCCATAGGTTTCACTAGTGGCTTCTCTCAAGATAGCATAAGTATTACGGTGGGTGAACAAATTACTATCGAGCAATTGATAGAAAAGCGAATAATTATGAGATTATCTAGGGATGATCATGTATATAGGCATCACGTCCGTGACAAGTAGACCGACTCCTGCCTGCATCTACTACTATTACTCCACACATCGACCGCTATCCAGCATGCATCTAGAGTATTTAGTTCATAAGAACAGAGTAACACATTAAGAAAGATGACATGATGTAGAGGAATAAACTCAAGCAATATGATATAAACCCCATCTTTTTATCCTCGATGGCAACAATACAATACGTGCATTGCAACCCTTTCTGTCACTGGGTAAGGACACCGTAAGATTGAACCCAAAGCTAAGCACTTCTCCCATGGCAAGAAAAATCAATCTAGTAGGCCAAACCAAACTAATAATTTGAAGAGACTTGCAAAGATAACTCAATCCTACGTAAAAGAATTCAGAGAAAATTCGAATACTTCTCATAGATAAACTTGATCATAAACCAACAATTCATCGGACCTCGATAAACACACCGCAAAAAGAGTTTACATCGAATAGATCTCCACAAGAGAGGGGGAGAACATTGTATTGAGGTCCAAAAAGAGAGAAGAAACCATCTAGCTAATAACTATGGACCCGAAGGTCTATGGTAAACTACTCACAACTCATCGGAGGGGCTATGGTGTTGATGTAGAAGCCCTCCATGGTGGATTCCCCTTCCGGCAGAGCGCCGGAGAATGCTCCAAGATGGGATCTCGTGGATACAGAAGGTTACGGCAGTGGAAATTGTGTTTCGGTGGCTCCCTGGATGTTTTTGGGGTACGTAGGTATATATAGGAGGAAGAAGTATGTCGGTGGCCGCTCGAGGGGCCCATGAGACTGGGGGCGTGCCCAGGAGGGGTGGGCGCGCCCTCCTATCTCCTGGCCGCCTCGATTGCTTCTTGACTTGCACTCTAAATCCTCTGGATGAGGTCCGCTCCAAAAATCACACTCCCGAAGGTTTCATTCCATTTGGACTCCGTTTGATATTGCTTTTCTTCGAAATACTGAAATAGGCAAAAAAAACAGTAATACGGGCTGGGCCTCCGGTTAGTAGGTTAGTCCCAAAAATTATATAAATGTGTAAAATAAAGCCCATAAACATCCAAAAGGGGTAATATAATAGCATGGAATAATAAAAAATTATAGATATGTTGGAGACGTATCAAGCATCCCCAAGCTTAATTCCTGCTCGTCCTCGAGTAGGTAAATGATAAAAACAGAATTTTTGATGTGGAATGCTACCTAGCATAATTCTCAATGTAATTTTGTTTATTGTGGCATGAATGTTTAGATCCAAATGATTCAAGATAAAAGCCTATAAAACATAAAAATAATAATACTTCAAAGCATACTAACAAATAATCATGTCCTATCAAGATAGCATAGCCAAAGAAAGCTTATCCCTACAAAATCATATAGTTAGGCCATGCTTCATTTTCATTACACAAAATACTCCCATCATGTACAACCCCGATGACGAGCCGAGCAATTGGTTCATACCTTTTAACGCGCTTCAGCTTTTTTCAACTCTTACACAATACATGAGCACAAGCCATGGACATAGCACTATGGTGGTATATGGTGGTGGTTGTAAGGACAAAAGGGAGGAGATAGTCTCACATCAACTAGGCGTATCAACGGGCTATGGAGATGCCCATTAATACATATCAATGTGACTGAGTAGGGATTGCCATGCGACGGATGCACTAGAGCTATAAATGTCTGAAAACTCAACAAAAGAAACTAAGTGGGTATGCATCCAACATGCTTGCTCGCGAAGACCTAGGGCATTTTGAGGAAGCCCATCATTGGAATATACAAGCCAAGTTCTATAATGAAAAATTCCCACTAGTATATGAAAGTGACAACATAGGACACTCTCTATCATGAAGATCATGGTGCTATTTTGAAGCACAAGTGTGGAAAAGAGATAGTAGCAATTGTCCCTTCTCCCATGGCAAGAAAGATCAATCTAGTAGGCCAAACCAAACTAATAATTCGAAGAGACTTGCAAAGATAACTCAATCATACATAAAAGAATTAAGAGAAGATTCAAATATTTCTCATAGATAAACTTTATCATAAACCCACAATTCATCGGATCTCGACAAACACACCACAAAAAGAGTTTACATCGAATAGATCTCCACAAGAGAGGGGGAGAACATTGTATTGAGATTCAAAAAGAGAGAAGAAGCCATCTAGCTAATAACTATGGACCCTAAGTGTCGTGGTGGGTGCACGGCAGATGCCAAGGGATGGCTGAAGAGAGGAGGAGGCTCGAGGGCGCTGGTGGGCTCCAGAGGCGAGGTTGGCATGCGCGTTAGCGGGACACCGGACATACCCAGGTTCGGGGCTCTCTAGAGAGATAACACCCCTAGTCCTGCCGAGTTTAGTTGGATGATCGATAGTACAATGTTGCTCCTAGAGCTGTGTGGAGGAGGAAGGAAGCTGGCCAAGGCTTGGGCTGCTCCTTCTCCCCGGTGTTGTGGTTGGGTGGCTAGTCCTATGCTTGCTTGCGTTTCTCTTACATATGTCTCGCTCTCTTCCTATGCTTTGTCATATCTCATGCCATGCCCCTGTAGGTGTGGGTTCCTGGGGGGTTTTATAGATCAACCCACCCATGGTTACAATGGTAATATGCCGAGTCGGTGGGTCCGTATTGTCGGTGTCCGAGGTACCAGGTTGGGTCCCGCTTGTGGGCTTGTGGTTCGCCGGGTTCCCCTAGGTGTGGGCCCCACGTGCCTAGGGGGACTGTGCGCCGTCTTGTCGATCCTCAAGGCGTGGCCGAGTCGAGTCGTGTACAGTGCTCTCCGTCAGGCTGCCGCTTGCCGTCGTCAGTGGTGAGGGCGGGAGCACTGTTGCCACGCTAGCCCTGGTCAGCGGGTAGGTAAGGGGCACTGTTGCCATGCTCCGGCTGGCCATAGGTGTCGGTGTCAAAACCGGTGGATCTCGGATAGGAGGGTCCCAAGCAGTGCGTCTTAGGATCAATGGTAACATGAACACAGGATTTTACCCAGCTTCGGGCTCTCTTGATGAGATAATACCCTACATGCTGCTTGATTGACTATAATGAATATAGGGGTTACAAGAGTTGATCTACCCTGAGATCATATGTTGTGGTCTAAACCCTAGAGGTATGATGAGTAACGTCATAATAATCCTCTATCGACTAGCCTAGCCTCGATTTATATAGTGTACCATAGGCCTAGGGTAACAAGAGTCCTAGCCGAATACGCCGGTGGGGGAGGAGTCCTTGTCTTGATCACCAAGTCTTGTGGAATATTCCTTGTATGCGGCAACTGTCTGAACTGGCCCATGAGTATACGGCCATGGGGGTCCTCGGCCCAATCTAACTGATCGGGGGACGACGTGGTGAGTACCCCCTAGTCTAGGACACCGTCAGTAGCCCCCTGAACCGGTCTTCAAGTTGGGGATGCTCCTCGATTCTTCCGAACTGTTCTTCATCTTCGGTCGTCGGTCTTGAAAACTGGTTCAACAAATCTTCCCATCTTCGATCTTGAGGATCACGAAGTGAATTGGAAGAGTTTATATGTCGGGTATCTGAGGAGCCCCTTTAAGTTTCTGGCCTTTATCAATGCCTTGTTATTATTATGCCACACCTCAGGTTTGAAGTTATTCCCGGGCGGCAGTGTCCTCTTGCGTCCGAGCTCCAACACCGGATTGCATTCGAGGTATGTTTTGCAGCCAAGCACCAACGCTGGACTGCTTCCAAGCTCCAACTCCGGAATGTATCCAAGCTCTAACGCCAGACTGTGTCCAAGCTCCAACGTTGCACTGTATCCGAGCTCCAACGCCGGATTATATCCGAGATGTCATAGATCATCTGGGTTCAAAAAGTTGAAGGAGTTTAGCTGAGCTTAATGCCGGAAATGCCCTCTATGGAGCCAGCCACTGGCGCCCAAGCTTAATGCTGGACTGCTTCCGAGGTGGTGCACCACCCCTGACTGCAGGCTGATTTTTTGATTGGTGCAATTTATTCTCTGCCGAGATACATAGCCAGTAGCCCTCAAGGTGTGTGCGTCGGTCTAAAACCCGAGATGCAACTGAAGGAAGACAAGAAACCGCTGATCCTAGTTGCCCCTGAGACTCAGGTCGATGCGCGAAATCGGCCTGAGGATCAATTCCTAGCTCGGCAGCATACACAGGAATAGAAACGCGGTGCGCAAAGTCCTCGAGACTATGGTTGGGTGCGGCCGACCAACCTAAGGATAATAATCTCCTCGAAAACTATATTGCACTTTAAATTTTTTGCATTGGATTGTCAATGCAGTAGCCCCCGAGACACTGGTCGGGTGGCAACATCAGATCAAGGGATCGATGTACCCCTTTAATATTTGTAAATAATGAGCACAAAGCCCAGTAGCCCCCGAGCCTTAATGTGGGCACGGGTGGCCGAATTAAGGATCGATATCCAAAGTAAAATCACAAATTATGTGTAATGATTCTATGTATCCAAGTACTTTACATCATCAATGCTCGGATTCGCATTGTACAAAACTTTGTTGACCGGCCATCGGCTTCAACCTCCTCGGCTAGTAGCCGGGGAGTGTTTGTCCCACTTTATAAAGCTTTATGAGGGCAAAGATTTACGGCAAACAAGACAATCTGGCCATATGGTTTTATAAACAAAGGTACGCAGAGAGACAAAGTTTTATATTATTTTATGAACACCATCCAAAGAAAATACTCCCGCTATTGGTTCCTTTCTTTGGGGTTGTCATGCTAAGCATGATCATGAAACCTCAGCTCCGATCAATGTGGGAGGAAAATACTGAGGATTTAGTTCGGGGAAAGCTTCTGAACTCTGTGGTCTAGATGAACCCAAAGTTTCACTTCCGTTGCGACCGTTTATAATCTGAAAGTGGTCCATTGTCGGCTTCTACCCCCTTGTAGGTGCTACGCGGGGTGTTTCCAGAATAACAAAACAACCCTTAGCCGATGTCTTGGTGCCCGAAGGTGGTTGTGCTGGCGGAAACGAGGCGATCAGATATTCGAGCTTTATAACTTTCACTTAGTCATAGGAGCTTAAAGTTGGGAGGCCAGCAAGTAGCCCCCCGCTTAGTGTTCGACGACAACCGAGGTCAAGCCGTAAACACTTCGGCCAATGTTATGAATGACCCGTCATTTAACATAGTCATCAAATCGCTGACCAGTTTATGCTTATTGTGACAGCCAGTTTTCGGCTTTCTCCACCGAGGTGCTTAACCATGCGAGCTGGAAGCATAATCGCAGTGGTTGTCCTTTTGCACACCTAACCGAACAAACCGGAATGTAGGAGGCAAGCACAGGAGCCAAGCAACCCAACTATTGACCAAAGACACAATTTGAAACCGATGCATATATAGCAATATCCGAGAATTTTTGCCAAATCTTTAAAGGTGTCCGGCGTTGCACTGCGAGACTTATGCGGAAAACACACAAATAGTGAAAAAGTGCCACAGGATTGGAAAACCAAAAAAGTCAGTAAAAACTCGACGTCCGAACTAGATCAATTGTTCGGTGCCAATCAGAAAATTGGTCTTAGAGAAAAAATTGTGCTTCTGTCATGTTTTAACATGACACATCCTATCTCAAGACTTCAAGCGGGTCAGCCTACGGCTTCAACCTCCTATCCCGAAGGTGGATGAGAGGGAAATCGGGCTATTGACCACACACTTGCGTCGAAAACAGGAGTGATAGAAAAAAAAACTTTGCAACGACTAGGAAGAAGAACACTTATTATAAAATAGCTCATATAAATTTAAGAGCCCCCAAGTGACTTGGGTAAAAAGAATTTTATGTAGAATGATTGTATGTACCGAAGTACTTATATCATATATGTGTTCACCCGAACTTTATACGCGTCTTAACTGACCGTCGGCTTCTCCCTCTTCGGTCGAGAACCGAAAAGTGTTATGTACTCCACCTGTCGAGAGTATCGACGGTGTTTCCGATAACCAGGCAATCAGGTCATAAGGCTGTAACAGACAAAGCGCGCTCAGGGATCTTATGCTATATTACTAACAAAGTGTAAGAAGCATCTTCGAAGAAAATAGTACCCCCACCGATACCTTTCTTCGGGGCTCATTGTCATTATGATACTTGTGCCATAGATTTTTTGTACTCATGAGTTCCGTTGTGTGCCGACCATTGTTGAAAACAGTAAGAGCGCTAGCTTTTGGCTTCACCCAGTCTGAGGTCCGGCTCGGATGAACCGATCGTGACAATCGCAGAGGTGCTCCCTTTACTCCCTAGCCGAACAATCGGGAACGTAGGGGTAAGCACAGGAGCCAGGCAACCCAGCTTGCAAGTCGCTTAAGTCAACATGGTGCATATTGTGGCGTAATACACGAACAAGGAACGAAGCCGTACAAGTATAATCATATGCAAGAGGAAAAGCTCCATCAAGGGAGCCCCCAAATAAATGGGGTATTTGAATATGTGTGTCACAAACAAAGTTTGGACAGGGAAGTTTTTCACAAGCAACTTTTTGCCAAAAAAGTATAATTCTTGTTCAAACCGAACAAAATTTAAGACTGAAAGTTTTTCAGCATGAAAGCAACTTAGCTGGTTGATATGTTCGGCATTGATGACGCGGTCCAAGCTTGATGTGGGACAGGGTTCCAGCCCCCAGGCTGGTCCCAAGGTGGCCGAGCAGAGAGTTCGGCACTCCGAGAAGATGAAGCCCCCAGTCCATCCGCGGTAATGGAGCAGGTCAGCGCGCCAAGGCGACAACACGGCTCAGTCTGAGTCGATTGGCTGCACAGATAAAATAGTGCAAACCAAAAGAAATGACAAATAAAGATAATAATGTAAAAAAAATCTTCTACTTGTTTAATACAAGTGAAGTAAATAATGAAACAGATATGGCCTGAGCATCGAGGTCAGTGTGGATGCAGGGCGTCGGCGTGACGCAATGAAGGCCTGACAAAGCCCGAATTCATAGGTCAGTTCAAGTTCCGGATACGGCGTTCACGGAACTATGCACAGAAACTGATCGAACCACCTCGCAACCGTCATTAATGCAGCCACCATTTGATAGACCTGTGTATAGATGATGGAACAAAGCAGAGTAATAATTCCTTGGGAAAAATAAACCCGAACAAGCAAAAAATGCTGGGATTAATAGCACCTGGTTTATTTGTTGTAGTGGTTCGAAGAAAGGTTACTCCCAAAATTGGGACTCAATCCGCACACCCATTGCCTAATGGGTGATGAAGCGATGGCACGGCGATCCTGGCAAAGGTTGGCTCGCCATGGTGAAGCCCGTGGTCCACCTAATGTGATGAAGCTGGTCGGCTGGTGACGCCGAAGTCTCTGAAGTAAGTTGATGAAGAGATGGCGAAGTCCTCGGTCTAGCCGAGGTGACGGAGCAGGTCGATAAGGAGACGTTGCACCTGTCGTGTCAGCCGAGGTGTTGAAGTAGTTCGGCGTGATGGACATCGACTTGAAGAAGCAACAGTGCGGCTATGCCGAGGCAGGTCGTAACTTGTGACGTGGTCAACGCTGGCTTGATGAAGTGACCGCGCGGCGATGCCGGTGTGCCTGCTCCATGTAATCCGTGGGGCGGCGATGTTGGTGACGATTTCCCCTTCGTGACGCCGAACTATTGTTCAGCTGGCCGAGATGATGATCCGAAAAAGTTGAGCTCAGCTCAACAAAGCAACAACGTGTCTAACGTAGGTCGGCCGCCGTGGAGTGATGTTGTCGAGCTGGTTTGACACCGGCGCGATGGCGAAGTTTGTATTGTAAGAATAGTTTTAATAATAATGGGATGTATTTGTGAATAAAACACAATACCCCAGACGAAAACGTCCTTCAAAAAGGATGTCCGAAATCCCGTTCGTAAAGAAGATGAACTTGGGTCGAATTTGTTCTCGCACAGAGAACAGATCTGAAAAGTGATGCACTAATCGGAAGGTTCCCGGAGTTCGGACGGTCGGATCGAGCTGAAGTTTTGGAAGGTGGTAGATATGGGAATTCTGCAGCCGATCAACGGTTGGATCTTCCAAAGGACGTCCGAGCTAGATGTTGGACACCCCGCTCCAAACTCGTCCGGATTCTCGTCCAGATTCAACACAACTCCGGTATATCGGAGATTCCCGGAGATTCCTCCATAGGAACTCGACGAAATTTTTGCAGGGTTGTTGTAGACTTAATTCTGCATTATTCCACCGAAGCAATCGTTTAGGCGACACTCGAGGAGGCAGTGGCGGCGGATACAAGTTTGTTGTCCAGAAAAACAGCACGGTCGCCCGAGGGCAATGTTGATGTTGAGTCCCCGAGCTCCATGGGTGACTCCTCCATGATCTTGATAGAGATCGGAGTTGATGTTGATGAAGGCCATCATCTGAACATGACGATCGGAGGTAGGGCGCAGTCCTCGGTCAAGCCAAGGTGACCAGTCGAGCTGGTGACGAGGAAACCGACGTTGCAGTTGACCTGCAGTCGAGCCATTGATCCTTTCGCCGATCACACAGCGGAACTCTCAATGAAAGCACCAATGTCGGTGTCAAAACCGGTGGATCTCGGGTAGGGGGTCCCAAGGAGTGCGTCTTAGGATCAATGGTAACATGAACATGGGATTTTACCCAGCTTCAGGCTCTTTTGATGAGATAATACCCTACATGGTGCTTGATTGACTATAATGAATATAGGGGTTACAAGAGTTGATCTACCCTGAGATCATATGTTGTGGTCTAAACCCTAGAATCGACTAGCCTAGCCTCGATTTATACAGTGAACCATAGGCTTAGGGTAACAAGAGTCCTAGCCGAATACGCCGGTGGGGGAGGAGTCCTTGTCTTGATCACCAAGTCTTGTGGAATCTTCCTTGTATGCGGCAACTGTCCGAACTGGCCCATGAGTATACGGCCATGGGGGTCCTCGGCCCAATCTAACTGATCGGGGGACGACGTGGTGAGTACCCCCTAGTCCAGGACACCGTCAATTGGCATGGGTGGGAAAACTGTTGTTTTGGTCATCGGTGACTGAAGTCTCGTCCCATCGTACGACCTGGATGGGACGGAAGCTGACCCGTGGCTGGGTTGCCGTGGACGCCACGGGTTGGTTGGCTTGCTGGGGAAGACATGGCTGCGTCGGGTTGAGTTTTCTCGCGCTAGCTGCTGCGGCCGAGTCGACATACCTTGCCGAGTCGAAGGGCTTTGCCGGGTTGCGGGCCTTGCCGGGTCGAGCGACCCGGCCAAGCGCGTGCCGGTTTGCAGGGCGATGCAGGCCCCGCTGTTTTTGAAAAGGATCCGGGTTTCGTTGCCTGCCCGGGTTCATCCCCCTGACAGTAGTCCGAGAAGCTGTGAAGGTACGCCGTCTTCGGATGAGTGGGCCTTCACAGTTTCCCCCTTGAGCAAGGAGAATTCTGCGAGCGCCGAGTCCGGCAACACCCACTGTGTGCCGGTTTTCTCGGAAACTGGATCGCGGAATCCCGGCTGTGGCGGGAACCGAGGAGTATGTCGAATCTTGAGGCGATCCCTTGGGCTTCGCGCAGGTGCCACGTGGCGCCCGGAAGTCGGAGGGGCCTGATAGGCCACGTGCATGACGGGACCGAGCGACGGGCCCGGGCCTGCCACCGCGTGCCCTTGGTCCATGCGCGCGGATTTATTGCGGTGTTTGGGTGCCGATTGCACTTCCCCGAGCAGTTAGTGCGCGTGTACGTGCGCCCTTATTGCAGGGTAGTGGAACGGGCGTGTGCAGACGATCCCACTCCCCCACGTTCAAACCGGGGTTATAAATTGAGGTGGGCAAGGGGGCGGCGGACATTATTCTCGCTCGCGCCCTCCTGTCCCCCTGCTCTTGCTCTGCTCCTTGCCACCGATGCACAGCTGCACCCGCAGCCCCGAGCAGAGCTTGCTCCATTGTTCATCCTATCTCTTCTTCTTCCGGCGATGTCGCTGCCGTCGGGCTCCTGGATGGGCTCTACTGTCACCACCGATGACATCACCCATCTTCGGTCTTCGCGGTGCCTGTCGCGGGAGACGGACGTCGGCGTCCATCTGCCGCGCGGCGAGCAAAGGCCCCGGCCCGAGGGACAGGAGTGTGTCGTCTTCCTCATGCATTACGAGCGTGGCTTCGGGCTGCCAGCGAGCACCTTCTTCCACGCGTTCTTGGAGTTCTTCAGGCTCCAACTACACCATCTTGGAGACGGCGCCATCGTCCAGCTCTCCGGCCTTGTAACCCTGTGTGAGGGGTACCTGGGGGTCGAGCCGATGATCGACCTATGGGCGCGCTTCTTCTCCTTGAAGCAGCAGGGCCCGTCGGCCGGGGAGTTCGGCGGCTGCGGCACCGCCGTCATCTCGAAGCGGTCGGGGGCTGATTTCCCCAAGATTCCGCTCGAGGATTCTGCCAAGAAGTGGCAGAACTCCTTCTTCTACATCCGCAACCACGGTGCGGACCATATCAATCTTCCCCCCTTCGCCATCGCACCACCGAGCGTGAAGACAAACTGGGGCTACTCGCTCCGGCGCCCGTCGCAGGAAATCGTCAATCTCTGCGAGCGGGTGATGGTGATGAGGACGCAGGAGGGGCTCACCGGCACCGACCTCCTTGCCGCGTTCATCACCCGTCGGGTCCTTCCGCTTCAGAGGCGCTCCTACCTCATTAGTGAAATGATCGGTCTTCAGGACCTCAACCGGATGGGGTCGACGCGGCTGTCTGCGGAGCAGGTCGCGCGCGGCGTGAACGACATCTCCAAGGCCAACCTTGGAGAGGACTGGCGATTCAGCAAGGCTCCATATAGCCAGTCGAACCCGGCGCCGCAGGTGAGCGTCTGGTCTTCTTACTTTGCTGCCGTGCATCTTCTTATTCGTCCCGACGCGACGCGGGAGATACTTCTGAATGCGAGTTGGCATCCTTACGCCCAGGCTCCATCGTAGGTGGTGCCGGTGGTACCAGAGGAGCCCGCGGCTCACGGCGGCGAGGAGGTGGCCGAGTCCAACGCCGGCGTTGGGTGTCGCGCGGGTAAGTTTTGAGTCTTTCCTTCTTTATTTGTCTTGAATTGTTGATCACGTCGCGGTGTAGGCGACGCTGACGCCGGTTGTTGGTGTAGCAGCGTTGGGCGGGGGAGGCGGCAACGCGGGTGGAGCCGGGTCCTTGCATGGGGCAGCGCCGAGCCGCCCGCATGGAAAGGGCAGCGACGCACCGCGACCCCGGGCCCCGAAGCGCATGGCGGACCCAGTCGAGCCTGGGAGGCCGGCCAAGAAGAAGCTGGGAGGCCGACCCCGGTCCCGGTCTTGACGGGGTAAGCTTCATTTCCTGCTTCGGCCTGGGTTTCTTGAGCCTGTCTTGTCTCTTTTTTGCTTATTCTTCCTTCTTCTTCAGGTCGTCAATCGCGCTGGCGAGGGCGGCGGCGGAGGCCGCGGCCGCTGAAGGGGCCGCGTTCCGCAGGAGCCGGTTCGACCTCGCCGGCCTGGCCGAGGAGGTGGGACGGGGCGACTCGGACCTCGGCCTGGACCCGGACGACGCCGAAGCCTTGGCCTAGCAGGACAGGAACCGGGCCGAGGCGGAGCTGGAGGCGGCGTCGGTCCAGGCTTGGACTGACGTGGCGGCGGCATGGGCGCGAGCCGGCATGGTGCCGGCCTGGCGCGAGATGCTGGAGGGCACGGTGGTGGAGGCAACGGTCTTTGAGCCGTCGTCGTGGAGGGAGCGCGGCCGTGGAGGCCGGGATGAGGTGGTGATCCTCGACCAAGAGGTCGTGGAGGTGGGGGGCGACACCCCGCCGCGGGCCGACGTGATCGAGCACGCGGGGGCCGGTGGTGGTGGAGGCGCTGCGGGCGGCGGTGCCGGAGGCGCCGCCGGCTATGGAGGAGGCACCGCGGGCGGCGGTGCCTGAGGCGGTGACGCAGGGCGTCCCGGCGTTCGGTTGCCGACGACACTGGGAGGGGCATCGGAGGAGGTGCTAGCCGTGTCGCAAGCGGCCAGTGGGGGGCACACCTTGGTGCCCCGGCAGGGAGGGCGTCGAGCTGCCGTGCCGCAGCCCGTGCGGAGCGGGGGCGCGGTCGTCATCGGGCCTCAGACCCATGAGGAGGCGGCGCTGGACGCCGTCAGCTGCCGCCTGCGAAGCCGGACAAAGCGGCTTGAGGCCTTCCCCCAGGCCAAGGTGGAGCGGACGCGCGACCTGGAGCGCACCGTTCTGGTAATTCTTCTTTCTTTTGTTTTCTTGCAATTTCTTCTTTGTGAGGGCGCGCCAGCGCACCCACTGGGTGTAGCCCCCGATGTTCGGGCCAACTACATAGTAGTTGGGTCGAATCTTAAGAGCGTTGGCCTTGTTCTGACGTCAGTCTTTTTTCTGCATCTTGACGCCTTCCGGGTTGCCGCCTTCAACCGGCTCCTGGGCAAGCATCGGGAGCTCAAGGAGCAACTTGCTGCCAAGGAGGAGGAGCTTCGCATTGCCGCATGTACTCTTGTGCTCTTTTCTAGTGTAGGCGCGCTAGCGGACCCACTGGGTGTAGCCCCCGAGATTCGGGCCAAATGTGTAACAGTTGGGCCAAATCTTAAGTCTTGTCTTTTTTTCTTGTGCTAAATTCTTCTTCTTTGGAGCCGAGGTGCTGTCTTGGCGGACCCGGCTGCTCCGGTCCGGTCATCATTACGACCGACTTGTTGCCGATACTGGCCGTCTTGGCGACGAGGCGGCGCAGGCAAGGGCGGAGGCGTCCGCGGCCCGACGGTCCCTTGATGAGGCCAACCATCTGCATGAGCAGCTGGCGGGTCACAAGAGCCGCCTCGAGGCCGAGGTGGAGCTCCTTAAGGTGCAGGCCGCCAAGGTGGTGGAGACGCAGCAGGCGCTGGTCGAGGCGGACCAGCAGCGCGGCCAACTGGCCGACGACAAGGGCCGGCTCCAGGCCGAGGTGGATCGCCTACGGGAGTAGGCCACCACAGCTGAGGAGGCTTGTTAGGACGAGACTCGTCGCCGCGAGGCGGCCGAGAAGGCGGCCGAAGACAAGGACGCCGAGATGAAGGCGGCCCTTGCTAAGGCGGCCGATCTGGAGAAGGCACTCGGGGAGCGCGACCGCGTCATGGAGCAGGAGCAGCGTGGTACGCTGCTCGAGGCGCAGCACCTGGAAGAATCCTTTTTCAGTAAGTGCTGCTTCTTGTAGTTTGCCGGGTTGGGACCCGACCTTTCTTCCTTGTTGTTCTTCTTTTAACTTTGCTTCTTTCTTTGCGACAGGGGCCTTCCCGAAGACGCAGCGGCTGGTGGAGGAAGCCGTCCGCTATCAGCGCGACCCGACTGGCGTTGCTGGGTCTGGGACGGATCCGCTGACGGCTTGGACCTTCCCGGAGATCATCGCCGCTGCTGAGGCCCACTTGCGGGTCCTGGGGACGCAGATGGAGCGGCTGTCTCGGGCCGGTACCGCGATGATGACAGCCCTGTGGCCGGAGTACGTCCATCCGGGCAGCTTCTCGCACCTGGCGCGCTGGTTGGAGATGGGCCCGGACAGCCTTGGCGAATGGTGTGTATCTGCCGCTTGTGCCGGTGCTGAGATGGCGCTCCGGATCGCGCTGTCTTGGCATCCGGATCTTCAGCTGGACGTGCTGATGGGCCAGCGCGCTGGTTCGAAGCAGTTGGTGCAGTAGCAAGCCGGTCATATTGCCTCCCGGGCTAGCTATATCGCCGAGCTCGCCATCCACGACAAATTCCATCCGGAGCGGACTGAAGACGGCGGGGTCATGGATGCCGACGACTACGGCTTGCTTCTTCGCGATCTGGAGGGGATCTCGGAGGAGACGGGCGTCTATGGCGACGTGGATGCTGAAGAGGACATTGGTGCCTCGCTGGACCCGGAGGCCGGCAGGGGAGTGCCCTCGACGTCGCGACGCGGCGCTCGAGATGCCTAAGACACTTTTATGTAAAAAACTGTTAACTAGCAGGTCCACCCACCCACTGGGGGTTTAGGGTGTAATGAACTCGGGCTGTGGGCCTTTACTTTAAATATTTGTGTGTAAATCTCATGAGTGCTTTTTTGCTTTTTGCCTTCCGCTTTTTCCAACCGATTTCATACGCTTTTCCTCTCCCTAACCTCC